>NW_026939841.1:0-93199 GCF_032062105.1 Saccostrea cuccullata
TAGATAGATATAATAGACTTCTACAAGTAGGTATGGTCACCATGCACATGCATACATGTGCTGCAATCTGATTGGCTGAAACTTTAAACGGTTATAACTCCCTTAGTTTTCACCCAAACGGGTTGGAATTTAGAACATAGATAGATCTACAAGAAGGTATGGTCACCATGCTCATGTATGCACGTGCGTGCACGTGAAATGAGTAAAATCAAACATACACTTGAAGGAGAGTATTTTTAAAAATAATTTTGGATTAAATACTTTAATATTCAGTGTATTAAAAATATAGATTGTGTAGACTAGATGATATGGTCATGACGCAAATGCATTCACATGTGCACGCGTGCAATGCTAAAGTTTAAATGATTTTTGTACACTTCTTTGTAAATGTTGTTAAAATCTCAGATGCATAGAGTTTGTCTTATTTGATGAAGCTTACAGGGAAAATGGCACCAAAAGGGAGTTGGGAAGCGTTTGGGGAACATCTGTAACGGTCCCCGTTACAATTAGCACTAGTTATTATTATTATTAAGGTCTTCCGTCTCCAACGGAAGACCTTCTACTGATTCGTTTGTTTCTTTTCCACTATTATTATTATTATTATTTTTTTTCTTACCGATTTTGTGCAGGCGATTTCTCGAGAACGCCTCGACAGATCTTTATGAAACTTTCAGCAATGATGGCAAATCATATGAACTTAAGGCGTTTTTTTTTATTTTGCCGTCGTCACTTCCGGTCGCGAGATACGGCCAATTTTCTTTTTTTGGAGTGTCATTTTGTCCGGAAGTGTTCTCAAAAACGGTTTGAGATTGAGTCTTGAAACTTTCAGGGATGATAGATTGTGACAGGCTCTCTTGAATTTTGTATCAAGTTTTTGTTGCCGTCACGTCCGTTGTCCACCGGAAGTAGTTTTAAAATATGCAAAATTTTATTTTTTTCTTTTTTAAATGTTTCTTATATAGGCAAATAGAGTGTCTCGAGTATTATTATGTCCACCGGAAGTTATTTTTTCCAAACCGGAAGTAGTCCAAAAAATGAGCATTTTTCATCGAAATTATCAGGGATGATTCCTTCACACTCAGAGAGGAGTTATAAGTCATTTTTAGTACTTCCGGTCACACCGGAAGTGAATTATAAAGACCGGAAGTTGTCTGAAATTTACAGATTTCACTCTTAAATGTGTTCTCACGTATTTAGAGGAATTGATATGAATTTTTTTTTCATTTTAAGTTGTTTTATGATCGTATCAAAAATCGAACGGAAGACCTACTCGTTGCTTGCAACGAGATCTCCTCTAGTTATTCTTTTTTTTCTTATTTGTTCTCCGGTACTTTTTTGTCCGGAAGTGTTCTCAGAAACTGTTCACCCAACTGACCTAAAACCTTTTTAGGGTTAATGGGTGTGTAGTGTAGGTGTGCGGAACAAAGGTCATTTTGCGCGCATACGCGTGCACGTGCGTGCGCGTGATATGAGTGAAATGACTGATATACTTAATATAGCTTATAACTTTTACATTTTTGAATGAATTGACTTGAAACTCATTATATAATGATATATTAATAGTGTAGATAATGTGACACTGTCAAATTAGCACGAACTCACGCGCATGCACGTGCGCTTCACTCTGATTGGCTGAAACAAAAATCTCAATATCTTTTCTGTTTTTTGACGAAATGCTTTGAAATTTAAAACATAGGCATACTTTAGGATGTCCTACAAAATGATATATAACAATTGTCATGAAAGCACGCGCATGCACGTGCGCTGCAATCTGATTGGCTAAACCTTTAAATAGCGATATCTCCCTTGTTTTTAAACCAAACAGGATGGGATTCAGAACATAGATAGACATTATGGACTCCTACAAAAGGGTATGGTCATCATGCACATGCATGCACGTGCATGAACGTGCGCTTTGCTCTGATTGGCTGAAACAAAATTTTCAATATCTTTATTGTTTTTTGAAGAAATGCTTTGAAATTTAAATCATAGGCATGCTTTAGGATGTCCTACAATATGATATATAATAATTTTCATGAAATCACGCGCATGCACGTTCGCTGCAATTTGATTGGCTGAAACTTTAAATGGCTATAATTCCCTTATTTTTCAACCAAAAAGGATGGGATTCAGAACATAGATAGACATTATGGGCTCCTACAATAGTGTATGATCATGATGCACATGCATGCACGTGCGTGCACGTGAAATGAGTAAAATTACAAATACACTGGATTAAACATATTTTTAAATACGTATGGAATAAATGTTGTAATATTTAGTATATTAAAATATACGAATAGTGTAGACAAGAGGATATGGTCATTACGCACATGCATTCAAATGCGCATGCGTGCAATGCTGAAATTTGAATAAACTTGATATACTTCTGGGTAAATAATGTTAAAGTCTAAAATGCATCGTGTTTGTCTTATTTAATGAAGCGTACAGAGAATGTGCCACAAAAGGGAGTTGGGGAGCGTTTGGGGAACATCTGCAACGGTTCCCGTTACAATTAGCCCTAGTTATTCTTGCAGCTTATAAATTATTTGATCATTGGTGCCCGATGGAAAAGGTAAACATAAACTACTTTACCTTAGTAGATGTTCTTATGCGTGAACAACTTATTAACAGCTCTTCTAGAGAACTACAAGTCTGATTGAAAGAAAGACAACCGAAGTAAGAGGAAGAAATGGTAGAATTGGTAGAGGCTTACCAAACCACTTACCAAACCGCGCATCAAAGTTCAGTAGTAATGAGTAAATGACCATTCTCCCAAAGGGAGGTAAGAAACAAAAGTAGCGGAGTCACAGGCAGTATTAATCCAGTGGTAAGTCAAAACCATGTAGAGAAAAAGATGTTAACTTTTCAGTGTCAAAGAGTAATTCACTTGATTAGCAATTGTCCTTTACGGAGGCAAATGCCTAAGACTAGTACTACTGCCAGTGTACGACAACCAGTTGTTGCGGAGAGGAGTAGTACAACATTCAGGTAAAGATTAATAGAATCATTCATTACTACGAGTGTGGGATAGTGAAATTCCACCGAGGGGACAAGATTCACAGTCTAGGACGAGGCTTTGCCGAGTCCTAGACCGTGAATCTTGGCCCCGTGGTGGAATTTCACTATTCCCACACGAGTATGTCATGAATGATTATTTTTCTCGCATTATTTTATCCGAAATAACGGCCTGTCAATGACGTCGCCATGATGGGGCTAAAAAATATTTTTAATTTTCCATCTAATTAAAAATCTGAATACACCATCGGAAAGAACGTACCTGAAAATGGTTTACACATAGTGTAAACTGATAAAATAATTTTCAGTCCATGTAAATTAATCAGAAAGATAAAAACTGGGAATAAAAAACTTATCTATCCAACAGCGTAAAAGAAGAATCATTCCGCGATTTAAAAATAGTGCCATTAAAAAAGTGAAAATACGACAATATTTTGAATGAAAATAAGTTTATATTAATAAGTTAAATGACAACAGTTTAATTATGTGTAATATTTTTTTACATTGTTACAATTTTTTAATATAATGACGGAATGTTTACGTTCTCGTTCGTGGCGTAGTAATACACAGTGTAAGACAGAAAAATCTCACACTGCTGTCTCACACCGGACAAGTCAATCTTACACTGGTGATTATGCGAGAAAAGGCAGGTTTGATTCATTCACCAACTATATCTAGGAAGGGAATGGTTATGGAAGTTCTAGTTACTAGTATAGTGAAAGAATACAAACCTATTGGTAAGTTTGATAGTTATAGAGGACTAAAGATTGAAGCAGGTACAGTGAATGGTAAGAGTGTATCTGTATTGAGAGATACTGGCTGTACGTCGATATTAGTAGCAGATAAACTTGTTACAGATGAGGACAAGACAGGAGCTATGAGTGAGGTTACATTGGCCAATGGAAATTCGCATAGATGTCCAGATGTTTTGATAGAAATAAGTACACCTTATGTGAAAGATAGGGTTGTAGCTTTAGTAATGAACTCTCCATTTGCAGATTTGATAAAAGGGAACTATACAAGTGTTGACATTCCACTGGAGGAGTCTGGGAATGTTGGTAAGTCCTGTGAAGAGAAGTGTCAGGCAGTTGAAACCAGATCTTCAGCAAAATACAAGAAACAAGAGGATGAAAGTCTTGAGGTGAAGTCTATGGTTTGTGATATAGTTTCCAGAGAAGAATGCATCGAGGAGCAAGGTAAGGACCCTAGTTTAGAAGAGTGTATGGAACGGGTAATTGATAGTGGTACAGAGGAGGCAAATGTTTATATCACGAAGGAGAAGGGAATGATGTACAGAGTGTTCAGAACCTATAAAAAGGTTAAATATTTCGCCATTACCTGATTACGAAGTGTTTGTTAAATATCACGTAAATATCGCACATAGATATCATACAAAAATAAAAGTATATTCGGGGAAAAAATGATTATATTATTTCAAATTATTGAATTTTATGAATTTTCTTATCTATATATACGCTCTTTACAAAGGGTTGAATTGAAAATTCAAGTTATGATTTATCTATAGAGGACTCATGTAATTCATAACCCCCCCTTCCACCATTTAATCTGTTGATTATTTCAAATGCAGTCATTCACATAGCATAGTTTTTTAAATGTTTTTTGTGTTTGTGTGTGTGGGGGGGGGGGGCAGCCAGAGAATTTTTTTTACTTAACTGAAAAGTTGACAAGGCAAAAAAAAAGGGGGGGGTGAGAAAACTTGCACAAAGTCGAAAATCCTAGAGGGGGAGGGGAGGCGAACTTTTTTCAATGCCAACTACTTTCAGTACCAATTATTACACTACATTTTCCGTACATCACTATTAGTGGGGGTGAGGGGCAATAAGCCTTTCACTGAACATTTACTATAGTTGAAGTAAGGTTGGAGAAAAAAGTGGGGGGGGGGCTGCTCCCCCCCCCCCTCTCTGTTGCTACATGTCTGAAATGTTTAATTCTTTGTGAAAACTTTATCGTCAAATCTCACAAATTAAACAAAGATCGCCCACCACCCTTAAAAGGTTTGTCAATAATTAAGTTGCATATCACATGTGCTCTATAGAGCAATATACATTCTATGTTCATATAACGTAAATTGAATTTTCAGTACCATTAAAGCATAGATGCATACGTTATATGTCTAAGCAATTCCAATGGGAAAATTAGGTGCACAGTTTTATACATGTTAATATTTGTATTTCTTGCAAAGCAACAAAAATGGAAATGGATTCAATTTCAACCAGTTTCTTGACACCCAACACCCTCTTTTTTTACCCGATGTAGACCCCCCCCCCCCCCCCCCGCACTGCACGCAACGCAGGATCTATTTTCTGGAATTATATTTCCTACAAAAATGATTTTTTTTCCTTCAAAATGTTAAGCTTGGTATACAATTCAGGTGTATATAACCATTTTTTTAAGTTGACGATACACTATCATTTCAAACAAACAGCAAAATACAGACTTGAAGAAAGTTTTGTTTCAGATTTACGTTCCGAATGATAACGTGCATTACACTTGAAACTATATATATGCAATATTAACCAATTGTTCAAAATGGAAAGATTCAATCATTAAACCACAATTCTACTTGTGAATAATATTATGTCAGTTCAATTTTCAAATCACACGGATGCACAAGATATTGAGTGAAAAATGTTCACCTTTGCATGTACACTTAAATTTGCATTTCTGCACTCTTGTTACAGAAAAAAATGACATTTTAAGAAACAGTGTATATTTCTTCATGTTCTTAGTATTTACATCTTAAAGATTCACTCGCAAATCTGTTCAAACAGCTTCGGAAATTAATACTTATTTACTTTAAAACATGGTAACGTAAATATGGGTAACGTAAATATCGGTAACGTAAATATCTTTCTGAGATTTATCGTAACTTTTAATGCCATTGTTCAATTATTCCACTGTTAATTAAAGGCATATTCTAGTGCTTGAGTGTAAGGCAATTTGACCCATAGGGAACAGTGTAGTTCTCTTACTTAATTTGTGAATAAATACTAACACGTAAATATCGTTGAATTTTTTAACCATTGGACTTATAAGAAAAGGGGGGTTATTGTTCATAAATACAGATAAAGAGTGTCCTTTTTACCATTCCATGCAATAGAAGAGGTGTTCATGATGTTAAAAAGTTACAACTTAGTCCTATTGAGTCAGTTTATCAATCCTTCCAGTCCTTTTGAATTTCCAAATAGAAAAGTAATAATTCTGCGGTGACATCAAAATTTGATAAATATATTAAAACTTTTAAAAAATTGTGACACGCATATGTGTGAAGGGTGTGATATTCAGAAAATATAACTCAAATGTAGGACAATCTTGCTAAAAAAAAGATATGTAAATGATTTAAAACTTCTTTTTGGTTTAAAATAAAAACTACACGATGCTCGGCGACAGTAACGTAAATATCGATTTCTGCTATAAAATGTGATTTTCTCCTAAGACCATCATTCAAACTACAACAAACAATCATTGCATTTTAATCAACAACCAACAATGGTTCATATGAGTGGCAGAAAATAAAATTTATTTGAAATATTATATTACTTAAAACGCGGTACATTATTTAAAGCGAATTGAGACTATAAATTGAGAATGCGTGTATAATGTCTTTTTAGTTATTTACAGTGTAAAGTATTATTCAATTGTCGTAAAACATCCAGTATTCGTATTTCTCATCATTTTTAGCAGGTATATTTCGTTTAATTTGATTTGTATATATTTAGTTACACGTACTTGACTATTTAAAAGTACAGTGTACAACTGCTGTCATAAAAGTTTGTTCGTAAAATAGCAATTCGTAATATTGCATCTGTGTAGGAGTAGTACGTTTAATTTTAACTTCCCTTGAGTGTGTGTAATTGAGTCTTATCTAAGACGTGTCCATTATGATCATATAATGAGTGTAAAGTATATTTGTGCAAAGCCACTAGAGCTTGTAAGTAAAACTTGTGTGTATATATTGTAGCAGGTTCCAGTCATACTTCAAAGTTGGTGTACGACAGTGAGGTTGCCCAGTGTATATCGCCCCTGGAGTGTAGTAGATAGGCCGCCACCCTTCGAACCTATAGTCCATCCTCCAGCCTGTGAGGTGGAAAGCAAAGCGCAAATCCTCACCAGGACAACGGCAGTAATCACAATGACTTTGTACATTTTATCATGAATTATTAAATGTGTAAATTATAAGAAAGCATCAAGAGTTCGAGTTATATTAAAAATATTTTAAATTTTAAAATTTGTAAAAAGGCAATTCCGCTCGACTGTCTGTAACATTATTTTTTGTTTCATATTATTGCTAGTTTGAGTGTGGTGTGAAAGGAGAGAGAGAGAATATCATCATTATTTTTTTGTTTATTTTCTTAAATAATTTTTTTGTTAAGTATTCAATTTGATCTTTTATCTCCGACGTACAAAATTCCAAAGAACTCACTACAGTTTAGTAAAATTCATATGAAGGGAAAGGGCGTATTAAGTTTTTAGAACTTTCGCCCAATGTCAATAGTAAAGTATATAGACAATAAAATATGTTCAAATCAATGTGATAAATTATTGTATTGATTGACATTCTCAACATTATTTATCAACACATGAGATGATTGGATGTGGAAATTTATTTTCATTATTTAAAGAAATTAAAAGTTACAAGAAAAACATCCGGGGGGGAGGGGGGGCTTGGCAGGAGGTGGTCAAGGTTGGAAGGGAGGTGGTTGAGGGTAGGTTTCTTGCCGCTCCCTTCATAGACAACGTAATAGCGGATTTGAAATGGCCCAATATTTACTCACTACTCACTTTTTCACTAAATATATTAATCGCAAAAAACAGTCGTATATTTTCCTCATTTAATAGTAAGATGCCGATGTTAAAATTCAGTGCTTCTTGCAAAGGTACATTGACGAGATTATAACTCAAGTGAGACTGAAGTACCTTTAGGTGCTCTTTATTAACTACTTGTATACCGTAAAGCGATCTGAAAATTATTTGGTTGTCTCTCCAGACCAACTACCTATAAATGGCCCGACTCAAAATTAACCTCCTAAAACATTTTTTTTTCTTTTTATAACTGATTTGTTTATCCTGTCGACATGTATATGAAATTTAATGAGAAAAAATATTTTTCCACCTCTCTACCGACTAATTATTTTTACTCTGAGTCGGGACAGGGCAAGCAAACATTATCTTAAAGATGGCATTGGCTTGCTCAAAGGTATGTCAAAAATTTTGGACAGAACTTTTATTTATACACTAAATTGACAACGGATTTTTTTCGTTATTTCCTGATCATGACAAGGAGCACACGGCGGGTGTGACCGGTTGGCAGGGGATGCTCACTCCTCAATGGCACCTGATCCCACCTCTGATGTTTCGGGGTCCGTATTTGCTCTGCTGTTATTTAGTATGGTTTTATGGACTTTGAGACTGAATACTGTTCGATATCTCCATATCCTTATTTCAGCGGACATAGAGTACCACGACGTTTCAAAAGAGAGGAAATTCATCTTTTAAATGAGTTTTCTTTACGTTTCAAATACCTATGAATACATATTCAGGCAAGAGTGGAAGTAAAAATCAGTATGATATTGAAGTTATTTTGTACAACACACACTATCAAAGTTATATTTCTTGGTGAAAGTATTTCTAGGCAAGGGTGCATGTTTAGCGATTAAACTTTTAGCGACCTTCTTCAAAAGCCTTTAAATAACTTAAATAAATAACTTAAATTTAGCACCCCTTAAAATTTCTGCTATACGGTTTTCACATATATATCATTTGTAATAAGTGTCAATCGTGGATATAGTTGTAGGGTTAGGATCATGAACACGTTGGAGAAAAAATTGGAATCAATAGTCAATGTATATCTGTAAGACAAGTTGTGGACTTGAACTTGAAATATGTTAGAAAATCAAATGCTTAAAATAATACCTCTTTCAGCCATGGTCAACGGCCACTGTGCTCGAAACAAGGACTGTTCTTTCATTTCTGACAATGCTACAAAAATATATTGACAAAAATCTTTGAAGTAATAATTATTTTTTTTTCAATTAACATTAATAAAAATGTATCAAAGCTTTGCCGTGTAAAATACCCAACTCGCTTAAAGAAAAGGTATTATTTTTTAATGAAGTGGTATGTGAATATGATGAAAAAAAAATCATGCTACAATTTCAATAAAACAATAACAAGTTGTAATCAGAGCAAAAAGAAACTCTAGATCTGAAAACAAAGGCAGAATCAGAAGCCGATTAGGAATGAACATCCCCCACCGTTCGGTCCCACCTGCGTTGAGTTCTTGTCAAGATAAGGTAACTCGTTACAATTCAGTGTGAAAGTAATGGAATATCAATATTAGTTTGGGTGGACACCAGTAAAGAAATAACTTAAAAACATTTACAAACAAAAATCGATGCCTTGATTGGTGCACATTTTGGACTTTTTTAGACTATAAATGATGCAAATGATAGATTTACAAATGCTAAAAATTTTCTTTAATGCTCAAACCTCTGCCTCTCTGCAATTATCCTTGCTAATCTTTACAATTTTTTGTCACTTTTGATCCAATTGTTGTGAAATTTGAATCAAAAAGTAATGCAGTCAAACTTATTGATTTTACTTAATATATAAACATGAGTTTAATTGTGATGGATCTATTTCGAGTTTAATGAAATACATATTTAATCGAATGATAAATGAAAATAAATACATTTCAATATATAATGATGAAACGTCAAAATAAATATCGTAAACTTCCTCATTTTATGTAGTTTAATGGCTAACTACTGACTCTAGAGCATGTAATGAATACAGTGTATGATCACCTTTAAACCCGGACGCTACTTACAGAGATTAATTTCAGTTTCCAGTATATAGCTTAAAACTGACATGAATTCTTAAAAACGCAACATGTTCATTTATGTACGACTTGTTTCATACCAACTATAGCCGTATTCCGCCATATTTCTTTCAGATACCTTGTCTCATTGTAACGATATATACCCCAATGCGCTCGTTACACTTGAATTATTTTTTGGTTTGGGTATCGACTTGTGCACATCTCCGATGGTAAAGCATATGAGAACACATGAGGAGATCAAGACATTTCAAAACCAGAGTAAACAACATTATGTTCTAATTCGTTTCACTCAAACGAACATAAATTATTTACAATCAAAACAAGAACACTTGTCTATATAGGAATGGAAGCGCTTGCTTGCCAGTATTTATTAGACGTATACATTTACAAAACACAAGTCTTCAATGGTACCGATTCTCTACCTTCCTTCTACAATATATCAAAAATATAATTAATCACACATAAGAGTACGAAATGCATTTAAACACAATGCTTTTATATGTCCTCACTTAACTGATTAAAAAACGTAATATAATGTATGTATGAACACAATTATGCTTCCCTCGCCGCCCAGGAAAACCATAGATAAAAAACAACATCGATTTATGTTGAAAAAAACTATGGAAACCTGTAAGTCCGCAGCAAGTGCGAGGTAAACAAAATGAATGGCGGACTCATTCTCACAAACTTACGTAAGGGTCATATATTATAATGTACATTTAATTGACTAGTTTAAGTAAAACCTATGCAAAATAAATGTAAATTAGAACTATATCTGTTAACACATTTCGACTATATGTAGCTACTATGTACCATTTACACAACAATCTTACATTTATATCAAATTTTACATAAAATTATCTAAAACGACTGAGCAAATTGTTTCCCATCTTTGACAATTAATCTGTTGTGTACAAAACTTCTAATTTTATTGTAATTAAAACAATTACTTTCTTTATTAAACAAAATGCACGTAAAAGGGTGAAGTAACTAAGTGGGTGGGTGGGTGGGTGTGAATGTCGCAAAGCAAAGCCTTCGAATGAGTTAAAAACGTGATTAAAGTGAATACCTGTTCTACAGGTATCGACCTTTAAATACTGACCAATAGCCACTGTCGCTTTTATTAGCACATAATAAACAAAAGCACGTGTTCCTAGTACATATGATAAATAAATCAATAATCATATTTCTGAATAATTATTGATTTGAATCAAAAGAAAAAAATGCAAGTTTGGTGAGAAATTTAGATGCACGAGTACGTATTTTTACAGTGCGCCAATTTATGCAGAATAAACTTGAAATAAAAAGCAGTAAAATCTGCAAACACATTTTGAAATTATATCATTTGAATGGAACAAAACAACCAACGTCTTTGATTTGCAGCCCCTATGCAATTGGTGCATATCGAGAAAACGCCTCGAACGCTATAAACGTACCCATACCTGGTCATAAGATTACTGCATCGGTTCGAAGATGTGCACAAATCAAGTGATATACACCCTGAATTCCATTTATTGAAAAATGTATCACAAAAAAGAAATAAACTCCACAAAAGCTCAAAAGTAAACACACTCTCATTACTCCGTACAAACTAGCACGTCCATACACTTAGTCCGTGCTGATCAGATTTTGGTCAGGGAAAATACCACAAGTGGAAAGAGAAGTTGTTTGATATTTGCGCGGCTGAAAGGGGGGGGGTATAATTGTGCTATAATTGTGAATTGTCTATCTACATGTAGTTCTAATATACATTCTATACAAAGTCATGTATATAGTCTGCAGTTGGTTTGCGTCGCAAAATTCATTTGTCAATTATAACTGATTATTTTAGTACTAATCTATGGGCAGCGGAAAGGGCAAAAATTACCATAATCAGAAAACAAACAATTATTTTAATTTCAATGATCATAAAAACTTAACAAATGATATACAATGCATAATCAACAGACCTTTTCGCAGAACAAGTATACATTAAAGCATAACAAACGAACAAGTACGTAACAAACATACATGAATGCAAAACCAACGATCATCTTTGCAGTACAAACGTACATGTATAAAAACACGATAAACGAAAAAAACTTAACCAACGTGCACGCGGTAAATCTAGTCTTCCCCGCTCCCGGCTCCCGACGGTATCGAATTTTTTTTTAATTTCTTTTTTGTCGGTGCACAGAAACTCTTCAAACTTCTCAGGCACATTTTCTTTTTAAATGAATTCAATAATATGTAAAAACTTAAACAAATTTGCGTATTTATTACTGAATCAGCAGTATCACCTTCAAAAAGCGGTAAATGTAGTACTCCGTTATAATTATGAAAACCAAAAACGGACATCGAAACAGAGAGACGTAAGTGTCGTAGATAGTAAAGGTGCATGGACACAGATTTGAAGTTAATATTTTCTGTATAATATTACGACATGTATATTTTAATAGCATTTCACACAAAAAATATATTAAAAATCTTATTTCATCTAAAAGTTATTAAAACTTCAAATTTTTAGACGGGTTTGATTGACACATCCTTGCACTCTCACAAATTTTAATTTTATTCTTAATACTTAGGAAAAGTGGCAATCTTGTTTCAATAACTTTAAGACGAAATAAATTAACTTCAAATCTGTGTCCATGTATTTTTGAAGATATTTAAGGTATTGATATTGAGAAGATATTTCTTCTCAAAAAGATTGAATTAGTATTTCAGTGATAATTGGTGGTGTTAATAAAAAAATGAACAATTAAATTCTATAAAAATTCATAACATCAAAATGATTTGATTTCAAAAAAGATTTTTATCAAATTCTTCATAAAAATAGCTAAATTTAACATTGTACTTATGGTAAAATAATGCAAAATGAAAGTACTGCATTATTATACATTGACATAGCATCGTTTTTAAAAGGAGGGGGTAACCAAAGAAAAAAATTCAATCTAGCTGAAAAAAAGATTTTTAAAACTTAACAAGCAATAACAAAAAGGAAATTTAAATGATATAGCCCAAACTCGAAAATCTCGTGTGTGTGTGTGTGTGGGGGGGGGGGGGGGGGGGGGTTAGGTTCAACTTCTTTCAGTGCCAATTTTTTTCCTAATATACATGTAATACATAACCCTTTTTTTTTTACCTTACTCTTAAAATTGGGAATTGTTGCTACGTACCTGTCATATGATATGCCACTGTAATGTAAAGTTATCATAATAGATTCTTGTAATATTTAAAGAATTGGGGAAAACCAACTTATGCAACAAGAACAACAAAAATTGACGAAACGGCCTTCAGGAGAATGAGATATCTTTCTACATTTTAATGTAAATTCTTTTCTTTCATTTTAAATTTTTAAGATGAATTAACACCCCCCCCCCAAAAAAAGTAAAAAATTTAAGGGGGATCCGAGGTAGAACCACGTCCATGTTGTATAGCCTGGGAACATAAACATAATGTGGCAAAGAGTTCTATACAAAAAAAAATGTGGGGGGGAATTTCTATGCATAAAAATTATCTAGCATGTAAATGAGGGTTTTCATTTATTAAAAAATATAAACTGTACCTCAGTTTGTTGTTTTTAATCGCGATTTTTACGAAAACATTTGTGTCCCTTTTTCAGGGGTTTTCGCATTTATAGCTGAGTACTAGATTTACCGCTTTTGGCAGATGATACTGCTGATTCAGTAATAAATACGCAAATTTGTTAAAAATTTTATATATTAATGAATTTTTTTAAACCTAGAAATTTGCCTGAGAAGTGTGAAGACTTTCTGTGCGCCGACAAAAAAAGAAATCGGCAAGAAAAAAAAAAAAGAAACGGGACCGTCGGGAGCCGGGAGTCGGGAAGACTAGATTTACCGCGTGCACGTTGGTTAAGTTTTTTTCGTTTGTCGTGTTCCTATGTACGTTTGTACTGCAAAGATTGTCGTTGGTTTTGCATTCATGTATGTTTGTTACGTACTTGTTCGTTGGTTTTGCTTTAATGTATATTTGTTCTGCGAAAAGGTCTGTTGATTATGCATTGTATATCACTTGTTAAGTTTTTATGGTCATTGAAATAAAATAATTGTTTGTTTTCTGATTATTGTAATTTTTGCCCTTTCCGCTGCCCATACTAATCTCAAATCTAAACCAAGTCATTTGATGTACGGTAATTATATACTTCAAATCTTAAAAGCAGTTAACCAGAATACAATTTTTTTATGTGTACATAGATCTATACGTTCTTTAACACACAAACACACGAAGAAATGCGATCCCCTGTTCAGATTGACATTTAGGCATTTGATTTTTAGGCAGGGGGGGGGGGGGGCGTGCAAAAATAATTGACATGACCGTTATCTAAATATTCTTGGAAGACAGACATCTCTGCCGAATTCAATTATGAAATTTTTTTTTAAATGTGTCACTCCGACCACAAAGTATGCGCATTTTGAGGAATGTATAAATGTTTTATATTTATGCTGTTATAGAGAGTCTTTCGAGATTTCAGTATCCCTGCCTGATAGTCTAGCTATTTTTTTTTTATATAAAAATAATTTCTGTAGGAGTATTTAGAAGATAAATTTAAAAGCTAGGGTAGGGATTCTTGACACTGGTTGAATACGGATAATTAAGCGGTTAGCTTCGCTAACCGCTTTATGGCATGTGTCCGATTTTTATCGACACCGGAAACTAATTCCATAAGGCGCTACCTATCGACAACGGAAACTTCAACAAAGCCTCTACCTAGTACCTATGATTTGTTTCTAACACATATAACATATGTTAAATAAAATCAAGACTATCAAAACAACATAATCTTACGGTTTTTTAATTTTTTTCTGATTTTGTTTGTCAATGAAATAAATTTATAATTGTTGTATTAAAAAAAGTTTATGTATAGGAGCATTTGGTGTCGAGATTAAATTTCCGTGACATCAGCTGATGGCGATCGGGCCCTGTGACGAAATTCGAAGTCAGCATGAAGTTTAGCTGATAACATTATCAACTAGGGCTGTCACGGGTACCCGAAATGACCCGGAACCGCGGAACAATTAATTCGGGTGGGGTACGGTTCCGTTTTTCTGGAATTCGGTTCGGTTCCGATTTGTATAATAGAGTAGATTTTACTATAAAATGCGTCAAAAACGAGAGTTTTGTTAGTAAATTGTCATTAAAAGGCAGGGTTTCAGATTGGCGTCGGCCATTTGCCAATAAAAGTTTACCTGCCATGTTGGCCTATAAGTTTGACATTGAACAGACACAATAGCCGATTATCTTCTGTATGTAAAGGCCAGTCGTATAATATTTTTCCTCCATTCAGATCCGATTGTTTTTCTCTACTTTCTGCAACTGCCGATTCAATCAGCCAATGACATTTTGGTATAAATAGATCTTGACAAAATACTCTATAATTTTATTTCCAAACCCAACTGCAAGGAGCATAAAGTAGTGATGAATGTTTCAAACATCGAAGGAATCCATGCCATGTTGTTATTTTTACCGCCATGATTGAATATGGGGTCGGACTAATAGCAGGAAACTGACAATGTTGCAAGGTTTTACTAAGGGAAAAAAATAGTCTAGGTAATCTTTAAACGTAATTATACATTGAATATCATCAGAGATACAAGTCTAATTTTTGGATTACTATTTTTAAAAATTGTAATCCCAAGAAATAAATAAATTTACATGTAATGAAAGGTGGGACTAATATAAGTTAAATACCCATTGAATGGAATTAAAAAAAAACAATTACCATTCTGTTTCAATAAATTAATTTTGTTTAAAAGAAACAAAATAATATTCCCACCTTATTAAAAGGAAAATTAATATACAAGTTTGAATATTTTATGTAATAAAATGACTATTTTGTAAAAGTCTGACAGAAATCTGAGTTAGTTTAACTTTTCTATTGGCCTATAATTTTAGGAAGTTTAGGACAGAATGGCCTATAACTTTTCTGGTAAATATGCCAGATGTCCTGTAGTTACTTATTTCAATCTGAAACCCTGAAAGGTGATTTAAAAATAATTTGGTACAGTTGTTGTCTAGTCAGGAGGCTACTTTAAACTAGTTATAATGTTGCAATTTCTAAGATTAAATGAGAATATTCTTTTTATTGTTGAAAATAATACAAATCATGAGCTTTTCTTCCATTACCTACCCGACCCGAGAAACCCGAAACCGAACCTCAAAAAATCAGAACCGACCCGACCCGAAAAATTTTGGAACCGTGACAGCCCTATTATCAACGCGTTAGATTTAAACTTTAGGAAGAAATGTATAGCGAGAAATATCATATTTGAACCCAATGTTACACGAAAACCAGTAGGCATTTCCGATTTATGTGTTAAATTGAAGCCTGAATCGAACAGGTGGTCAAAATGGCGTTGGACACCTTGTGTATTTATATATAGAGGGGGTAGAATGTTTCGATATTTGGCTAATTTAGAGACTTACTGATAAAAATTCAGGTGCCTGTGATTAATTATAAGGCACCCCTCATGAACAATAAATATTTGACCGAATTATGCTACTGGGCACAAGAAGGACGGGTTAATTACTGGCTAAAGGGGTTGAAGGTTATTACCGACTGCAAAACATCGGAGAATCTCTCGATCGAGTTTCATTTTCCAAAATATTTAGGCATCCCTTTAATTAACTTAAGTAATACTAGTACACGAAGAAAACCTTTATATAGAAATACTGAATACATCTGTAAGTTGTACAGCTATGGATTACTTCCATAATGAAACGTTTGTTTTCTTCTCCTTTTTTTCTCAATTGAAATTATTTGAAAGATGATAAAAGCTTTGTTTCCAGTGATAAATTCTGTACTCAGTCTAATTATTACAAACGATTTTAAACGATCACATTTTTATTTTAAAAAAAAATAATGGGAGCCTGAAAATACTAAAATTAATTTTAAAAAATTGGAGAAAAAAATTTAATCGGCATTCGATCCTTTTCTAAAAATCAGCCGATATAAAATATGCACAGAAAAAAGAGGCATGAAAAATCTTGACGATAAGCACAAATTGAAAATTATATCTAATGAATGATTATTTTTGAAAGTTTGCTAAATTCCTATGCAAGGTATAAGTTGTTAAAATACTTTTTAAATTTGAGTTTGTCCAATTCGTTAATTATCATTTTGAGCCTTTGAGAAAAAGTAAAAATTAAAATACAGATGCTTACAGACATATTGATAGAAATTCGCATACTTGTTTTTACTAAAAAAAAAAAACCAATGTATTGCTTATGCGACATATTGAAGAAAGTGACAATGATACCTAGGTAATTCTTGCAATGGACAATTAAATTGTTTGTTATACACTGACTTCTAGTGAACCTTTGAATTTTTAAAATACTAGTATTGATGGATTAAACAACAACTTTCCTTTTCACACGTTTTTTTTTTTTTTTTTTTTTTTTTTTTGATATACAATATTTCATGAAAAATATTTGCCAAATACTCAGTATATGTTCGTTTATACATATCGTGCAAGACTCTTTTTTAAATAATTGTCATATACCATTTACTTATTCGAACATTTAATTGTATGAAAAGTCAATAATGTACATTTCTTAAAACTTTATTATCTTGTTTACTTGTCTTTCTTCCTGTGAGAGAAATAGTTCATAATATTAATAAACAGATGTACTCAGTGTCTGTATCAAAATGCAGAAAGAACAGTGATCGGTCTCAAAAGAAAAACGGATCCTTGAAAGTTCCGGTGCCTAGGAGAAGTAAGCATCCCCAATGGCAGGTCACACCTGCTGACCCGCAGTGAGCCTACGAAACTGAAGCTCTCTGAAATTAATTAATTCTCTGCTCGTCCATCCGTTTTTCTCAGACTAGCCAGCTAAAGATCTATGTACAGTACTCCAAATCAATTAATCTAAAGAATTTGAATTATCATTTTATTTTATTTTTGAGTTGTTTGCTATAGTAGCCTTTACAGTTACCTAATTTCAGAATCAATAGAGCATGAAAGCCAATTAAATTTGCAACATCAACATAATTTTTTTTTCGTTCTGAGCACTTTTGGACGCCACCAATGGAGACAATTAGGGAGAAATTTTTGAAATTGAACAACCTGTCTTTCAAACTGAAAATCTCAGGTTGATAACATTTGTGACATCAGTCTGGGATCTTATTGGTTATACCATTTAGTTAAGTACTACAAAAATTCAGTGTGTCTGCTTCTTCGCTGATGACACTGGAAAAAGATATGCATGCCTACTTTAATATCATCATTCAATGCATTTTTTGTTATTGTACACTGTACATATTCGATGAAAGCATGCTAACCGCTTTTCAGTACTTTCAGTACTTTGATTTTTATTTACTCTTTTGTATACTGAACTCTCTCTCTCTCTCTCTCTCTCTCTCTCTCTCTCTCTCTCTCTCTCTCTCTCTCTCTCTCTCTCTCTCTCTAACCATCCCTTAGGGCAATAATAGGTATAAGATCCTACGCACTTTGTGCTGTACCATTTATTAAGCCTTAGGACAGATCAAGGATTTTTTTTCAGGCGGGATGTCGAAATTTCATAAATTGAATAATAATTTTAATTTGGACAAGAAGTTAATCCAAACGGCCAAATTGAAAGAGAAACTAGAGGTATTGTGAGCAATGAGCTCACTAAATGATACCCCCGCCTCCCATATGGTTATAATGGCAAAGTCCATATTTTGCTGTTGTCGCTTAAACCCAAAATACGTGTCGGATCAAAAAGTAAAATAGGAGGTGCACAATGGTAATATGTAATAAACCTAGGATTCTGTGAAAGTTATATTAAATTTCACTTAGTGGTATAAGAGGATTTGCGGATAAGAGATGGGTACCCCAAAGCGTAACAGACCGACGGACGGACATAACTATTACCACATACCCTCCCACTTTTCAAGCGGGGGATATAATAAACGTGAAATATACATCACAGGAATGGGTACATTGGAAACTTTCTCAAATACCTTCTCAAACGCATTGGCCTCGGAAGCAAATTGAAAGTGGGGGGGGGGGCTAAGTGCAAAGAAATTTTTTTATACATTCAAAAAATCTGACAAGCTTAAAAAAAGGGGGAAATGTCCTTTTCCAAAACACGAATATCCTATTTCGTGTGGAGGAAAGGGGGGAGGTAGGTTCGAACTTCAGTAACAAAATTTTTCTCCAAACACCCAACACTTTCCTCTTTTTTAATCTATACTGCGACTTGTCTGTGGAAAGTGGGGGGGGGGAGCTAAACCTAGGCAGCAATGCTCAATGTCTATACTAAGTATATATTTGTAAAAAAAAAAAGCCACCGCCCGGTTCCGACACCTATGCTCAAACGTACGAGTCGAACCTGGACCTGGACAGCAGACAAGAGAATTTTTAAAAAGCTAATTGTAGGTAAAATGTGGAATTCTCACGGGGGGTTTGCTCTCTCTTTCTATCTGCTTTTTCTAGTAATCATTAATAATTTATGTCTAGAAATTTAATTCACATTAAATTATATTTTCATTATCATTGTACCACAGAGTCAAACTAGTTTATTATACCCCTAGCAACAAGTTGCGTGAGGTATAATGTTTTGGACCCATCAGTCAGTCCTTTTTTTTTTTTTTTTTTTTTTTGGTCAGCGCAACTTCTTATAAACCACTGCACAGAGTTTTGTCGAACTTTCGAGATATTTATAGGAGTCAATGTGTGTCTAGTTTGCACATCACCAGGAAATTCCGAATTCATTTTTTCGGGAATTTCCGCACTTTTACATTTAGATTTTGGCCATGTCTTGATTATAAAGATGAGCAGTTTGTCAGCGCAATTCCTCATAAACCGCTGCACACAATTTCGTCAAACTTTGCAGATATTTAGGACACAATGTGCATAGATGTGCATATAACAAGGAAATTACGATTCCGTTATTTTTTTCTAGGAATTTCATCACTTCGACTTTTGGGGGAGCGTGGGGTATGTTTTCATTCATTGTGCATAAAATTATAAATAACTTTAAATCAAATTATATTAGGTTTAATAAAGCCAATACACAGTATTTATTTTATAATAATTAATCATAAAGATATCAATCTGTTTCAGATGTTTTTCTTAAATTATTTTTATGAGTGTTAATATGCATGCATTTTTATTACACCCCCCTCCTATCACAGGAAAATACCTTCAAAAGGTGAATGATTCGTAATAATGCATGCTTTATTATAAATTAAATGAAGTTAAACCATGTAATCATAAATTCTATTTGCAACATTTACAGACAAGAGTAATGTTTAGTTTTGAAAAAATTACTTGCATTTTTTTCAATCAAACCCACTGAGCTTTCAGCCTTTGATATTTTCCCTGACCAAATAAAATGATCGGCATGGGCCACGTGTGTCCAAGCATCTTTTACTGTTGAGTTAGCAATGGATTACATGACTTCTGAGATGCATTTTTCAATAAATGTAAAATAGGATAATTCTTTCGACATGTGCACATCCCTGTAACGATAGCAGTATATTAAGTTAAATGTTTTATCACTGCGTTTGACGCGTTTTCTCGACCTGCATGGATTGTTGCTGTACATGAATGTATTCTGTGTTAGTGTATTTTCTATATTGCAGCAAATTCATTCAAAAATAATTTAATTCTCGGTTATAGTTATATTTTTTTTTTGTTGAATTCTTACTTTTCAAACATGTGTTTGGTCAGTTTATTCAGTTTATGGACTTCTAAAAACTATGCTATCGGAGATGTGTACATGTCGACAGCCAGGCTAGAAAATCACTCAAGTGAAACAATTCTACAAGGCTATATATAGCAGGTACGGGTGGTCAAAAATCTTCGATAAAATATGGCGGAATCGAAGAAATATAGCGGACAAAGGCGTACAGGAATGTAGTAAGTCGTACAAAGATGAAAACTGTTGCCTTTTTAAGAGTTCATGTCAGCTTTAAAGTCTGCATAGAGAAATAATTTATGGTTCTTATATTGAGATGTTTTTTGTAAATATACCTTTATATTTACATTCGCTGTTTTTTACTACTAAGCGAACTGTGGAATTGATTGAAATACCATTTTCGTTTAGGCCTATACTGACGCGTAGAAATATACATGGAGAAACGCATGCTAACGTGACGTCACAAAGAGGCAACAACGACGTTAGTAATGAAAGTACTGAAAGTACTGGGAAGCGCTAAGCATATTGAAATTTGAAATTCATCAGATTTTATTTAATTCAAATTGCCTATTGTATTGGAATTTAAGCAATATCTTGAGAGTGCAGCTGCACTAGGGTGAGCACAGTTGTTTGATACATAATCAAACATGCGAGTCTTCCCGATGAGATATGAAATTTAACACGTGCTGTCTTATGCTTTTTTTTTTTAAGATTTTACATTTTCTTCTTCTGTCAAAAGATCAATCAATTTTACATACATGAAATTACAAGAAAACATGTTTCCGTTTCTTCAAAAAATATATACAAATGACAGAAAATTTTCCAAATATGTATTTTTCAAAACTATTTACATGTACAGAAAAAAACATATTTTCTTTCTCCATTGCCTTATAGGAGTCTATAAGAGGTTTATTTGAGTATAAATCGACGAGTTTTCCCACCAAATTAAGACTATAAAATTAATGTAGCATCTATTTGCTGGAAAATGTACACGTCTGTATAATATAAATTATTTTGAACACTAGAAAATGTCGCTGAAATTCCTCTAATTTATATGCAACAACAACTAAAATGTTCTGGTGATAATTTTTAATAATAAATTAATTCCGTGTTTACGAATACTACAAATTTAAGATTGGCTGTTGGTGACTGTACTTTAATTTGAGAAACTGTACTTGGAAATTAAAGATTGATTAATTGATTGTATTCTGTTTTACGTCCCTCTCCAGAATATTTCAATGATATGGAGACGTCACCATTGCCGGTGAAGGACTGCAAATTTAGGCCTATGCTCGGCACTTACGGCCTTTGAGCAGGGAGGGATCTTTATCGTGCCACACCTGCTGTGACACGGGGCCTCGGTTTATACGGTCTCATCCGAAGGACCGCCCCATTTAGTCCCCTTTACGACAAGCAAGGGGGTACTGAGGACCTATTCTAACCCGGATCCCCACGGGATGGAAATTAAAGATGTTATTTGTTTATTGCGTCGATGAAAAATTCCTTATTGATAACATTATTATACCCCCCGCTTGAAAAGTGGGAGGGTATATAGTGATCGGGATTTCCGTCCGTCCGTCCGTCTGTTACGCTTTTTCTCTTATCCGCAACTCCTCTTATACTACTGAGTGAAATTTAATGAAACTTTCACAGAATCTTTATTACATATTGCCATTGTGCACCTCCTATTTTACTTTTTTATTCGACACGTATTTTAGGTTTCCCATAGCAAAACATGGACATTGCCATTATATGTTTACCTAGATGACGTCACATAGAAGCTTCTGGATAACATTTGATAGGACGAGTTATTCCTCTTTACACATTACCGTAAAACAATATTTAGCAACACATGGATATTATGCATGGGAGGCGGGGGATATCATTTAGTGAGCTCATTGCTCACAGTACCTCTAGTTATTTATTACAGTTATGAATAAAACAACTCAAAAATATCGAATACTAGTATTCTTACTAAATTGTTCTTAGTATATCTCTTTTTTTTTTTACATATTCAGAGGCGATTTATAGATTTACGATTTTATAGAAAGGATTTTACAAGAAATACATCAATGGAGTGTGTAAGATATTCACACAATCGCTACGAGCATCCAGTATTTATTAATGATAAATAAAACTTAGACTATTATAACATTTTGTTTTGAATGGCACCTGATCCTACCTCTGATGTTTTACAGGTCCGTGTTTGCTCTGGTTCTATTTTGTATTGTTTTATGGACATTGGATCTTGAATACTGATCGCTGTCTCCATATCATTTATGCTAAAGCTGTGAATTATACATTCTAACACTTTCACATTCATCGCACTGTGCAGCATACTTATTGTCGGCATCATGTTTGTAACAACGTCATGTGACAAAAAAGACTCTATGTCAATAAAATGAGCATCTGTATCTAGTTAACGTCCTTTTTAAGTATAAAGATAATATTTTTATATTTGTCTTTTTCGTTTGGTGATAAAACATTCAGTTCTATCCTTTTATCTTTGATTTTTATATACATGATTTATAATGTATTTGCAACAAAAATTGTCTTCTCTGTTGATCGCACAATATGTGTGCATCTGATTTGTAAATATATATATTTTTTTAATACAGATTTCGTGCTTTTCTTGTTTGGATTAAAAATTATTATTAAAACCCGTAAAAGTATCCCTGGACTGTTGCTGAAATACTTTACAATGCTTCAGTATTTTTTTTACGGACGTTTGATGCTCGACACAATTATATACCTGTTTATGTAAGCTTTTAACTACGACACAAAACGTGTTTAGAGGGAGAAAAGTATCCAGAACACTGTTGTGTAAATTGACAAGGAATACTGAAAATAATTGCGGTAATTTTTCTGCTATTTCCATGATAAACAATTCAACAGCCGAGGAAAGAAAATACTGTATATTAATCTCAAGTATCAATAAATCTTGAAGGTATACAACATTGTTTTATTCCGTTTTGTTATTCTTATGTAGTCCTCATTAAGTTGCTAAGCAGTCAAATCGGCAACATGCACACAACTTTACATGAACTATTTATTCCTAGTTTCCAAATACATTCCTAATATCACCGGGTACACTATTTGCTCACAATTTCGTCGGCGCTATCCATGCCCATTGCTTAGAAAGTTTCAAGTTTTTGCATTTTCTCCGTATATTGCGCACCGCACACACAATTTTAAAGCACATTATTCTGAGAAATTAATTTTCCTATCGAGGAGATTCGTTTAAAACACAGCCACCACGTGCCCTAGCTACATGTACCTACATGTACAGCTGCAATCTGCCCTTCTTTGCGAATTATTAAGGTCTTCCGTTTCCAACGGAAGACCTTCTACTGATTCTGCTGATTAAGATTATTAAGGTCTTCCGTTTCCAACGGAAGACCTTCTACTGATTCTGATGATTAAGATTATTCTTATTATTCTTTTTTTTTTTTCTTCCTAGACGCCAACTTTGAGACCTCATATCTTACTTATTTCTCAATGGATTTTGCTCAAATTTTCAGACATTATAGACGATAATAAACTCTATCAGAATGCTGTCTAAAATTTCAAAAAGTCACTTCCGGTTTTGAGTTATTTCCCTTTAAACGAAAATTTATAGGCTTTCATTTCCAGACAAAGGCTCAGAGACCACAAAAGCTGGAGCAGAAATTTTACTGGTTTTAGATAACAGAAGGATTGAAGTTGTGCACATCGGTTTTTGTTTTTCGATTTCTGTATTCAAAATGGCGCTATACAGGGGTCAAAAATTAGAACGCCTAAAAGAGCGAAAATTAACACATATTTTCCTTTTTATCTTGAAAACTAAAAATATTTTGTTAAGACATGTAGAATAAAAGTTGTGCATAATTGCACGAGCTTTCATTTAATATCATTTAAAAGGGGCTGGCCCCTAAAATTAGGGATCTAGGGCCCTTGAAAATTTTTGCTTTATAACTCAAAAAAGGTAAATATTTCGGAATGACTGTCGATTATGAAGGTTTGCTTTAACATCTTATTATCTCATGAAATTGTTTTGTTCGAGTCTTGTTTTAAATGAGCTAGATACATGACCCATATATGTACAGGTAATTCTTTTCACTCAGCACGTAAACGCGAGCTCCTCAAGCGTGTAAACCAAAACAAACTTACTATAAATGATAAACATGGCTACATTGGATGCTTATATTTTTTAGAATAAGGTTCTTTAAGTGTTTTGTGTTTTTCCCCCAAATTATGATTATTCACTGACAATTTTCCCTTTTATTTCATTTTTTTTTTAAATTGTATAAATCAAGTCTACTAAAAATGGAAGAAAAGATAATCTTTTCTTCTTATCATATAAAAACAAACAATATAGTTAGAAAATAAAACATAACTGTAAAGCATATACTATTCACAGCCATTAAGTGCACGCCTTTTACATTCACCTTGTTTGTTTACGATTATATAACGCGCCTCCCTCGATAACGCGGGGCAAAGTCGGTCACCGGGAATCAATCAGCGTGTTATCCAGCGACCCCCAGTCATATACACAAAAGAAACCACAGAATGGATAAATTTAATTAATGTGTTGAATCTTTCAGATTATTTCATAGTATCTTTGACTGATTATGTCGCTAGTGCATTTCATTCAATAATTTATTTGCTGAATTAAATGAAAGTTGCATATAATTATTTTTTTTTATAGCAAATGTTTTTCTCGATATCGAGGTCATGATCTGTTTCACCTCAAATACCATCGAAAATATGCTCCTTTGATTAATTTCTACTAGT
Source organism: Saccostrea cuccullata (assembly GCF_032062105.1). Classification (NCBI taxonomy): domain Eukaryota; kingdom Metazoa; phylum Mollusca; class Bivalvia; order Ostreida; family Ostreidae; genus Saccostrea; species Saccostrea cuccullata. Next base: position 25,283 of record NW_026939841.1, read on the forward strand.
GATAGATTTTTTGTATCTTAAGTTAAATGTACATGTATGTAAGTCAATATACGTTCTTTTGTCGGCGTCCTTAAAATGTACAACTGTATACGTCCCAAATATACAAATATCGAGCGTTTTATCAGAATACATCAATACAAAATCCCACATTCACACGCGCGTCCAAAGTATGTAGATTGAGACACACATGCGTAACTTATTCCATTGGACAACTAATTAACCTTGAACAAATAATTATTTTCTATTAAACTTGTAATTTTTTGCGAGCAGGTTTCCGTTTATTTTTTCTTATCAGCTCTCGTAATGCTTCATTAAGGTTTTACGGAGACATATAATGTACATGCATGCAAGTACAGAACATGCACATTTTATAATTAAAGTATTATGCATATGCAAGAGTGCCCAAATATAGGCATGTAGAGCCTAATCTGCGTTTGAAATACAGACATTAGAGTGAACTAATTATAGGTCCGCAGAGTTGATTATGAGTTGTTTTTATAACGGGTAGCCCATCCTGTCCAGTCATCGTCACGGTTTGTAACCTCGTAATTACACAGGTAAATACTAAGGTGTCAATCTATATATTTTCACCTATATTTTCCCCCTAAAAAAATAAATTACCGACAGATGTATGATTTTCTCCTATCATATATTAATTGACAGTATTTATGAACAGCTGTTAAAACACAGGCCTGTGTAAACGGTAAATCAAAAGAAAGGAAATCTGGGGTATGAAAAACAGAAAATATATATAATGCCTCATTCTCTGAAGATTACGTTGTCTTCAGATAACTAAAATACATGTACCAGTAAATTAATGTCCGTCGAATTTTATCTTAATGATAACATTTACTGGTGTGTACCTGTACACGCAGTGTGTCACTTTTTCTAAGCCTTCGCCCAAACGAACAATTGAGCAAATCTTGAATGAATTAATTTACACTATCCCTTCTACATATCCACACACATTCGCCTATACCTAAAATCTAATAAAAATCAGATTTGTGACCATTTCTTTATTTTATCAAGATCGGTTGTAATTAAGAGATCATGTAGGAGTATTAATATTAGTGTCCACTATTGCAAACAGTGATGTATCGTCCACGAATCGAATTTCATTATGTATGCCCTGTTACGACGCACTTTGAAAAATTACACACTTTGAAAAATATTTTCAAAGTGCGTTAAATTTGGGACCAAATCAATGCACTTTAAAAAAATAAAATTTCTTTTCAAAGTGCGTTAATATCGACCATATAAATGCACTTTGATAAATGTGTATGGCTTGGTCAATATTCTTGCAAATCTTAGATATGATATAAATAATTGAACCTGTTTGATAACTCTTCGGTATGGTCACTTTACGATATGAAAGTGAGCGATTTTGATTTTTCCTTATATGTACTTTGAAAATTCTTTCTCCCTTAATTATTTTACTGAACTAATTTTTTTTTTTTTACAGTTTTCATGCATTTTATGTAAACTAAAATTTACTGAATAATTTTAACGTCATACCAGTTATATTGTTGTGAAGCATAAGCATCTGTACGAGGGGGGGGGGTGTTTCACACAAATGTTTTGCAAATACATTATATAGGCATTAAAAATTGGGGCTTACCTTGGGGGTGTATCCTATTTCAATTTAAATTATTAAAATCTATAAGTCTAGAATTTGTTTTATGCATTTTTTTCAAAGTGTGATGCCACAATGCCCTCAGTTATGTCATTACAGTTTACATCCACCTCTGTTGCCTTGTGTCAAAAGACTCAAAACGTTTTGCACCCGAGTCCTCGTTCACACGTGCGTGGCCGCAGAGAACCGCGGGCATGTCGGTGTTAAAAATACATCGTGTACTCCGATAGTTAAAAATGGAAATAATTGTAAGTGTACCAGTAAGTGACGTTTCCAACTCAAGGGAAAAACCCGAAAAGAATATTTCAATTGCAGAATTTTACGGGAATATGCTTGTACCTGCAAGTTTAATTATATACATGTATTCATTTTTACATGTACAAAAGTGGCCAAAATATATGCACACTTTTGAGAGATATTTCCAAACCTTAGTCTAGAACAGATGATCTAACCCCTGTGCCACATGGGCGGTGCTCAGATTTGAAGAATTAATTCAAGACATTTTTATCAAACTTTAGTATGCTGATACACTTTAACCTTGCACTTTCCTGTGACCTTTACCTCACTTGTCTTTAATTTGCATTTTTCTTAGTATTAAAGAAACCATTTGAGATATTTTTATGTAAGCTTATGCATTATTTGAAGGGGATTTTATAATCTATATCCATTTTTTAAGATTTCAATTTTTAAGAAACTATTCAAGATATTCTCAACAAATGTCATACATTAATACAGATTTTAATGTTGCATTATGTACTAATATACACTTGGCGATGCATCCATGTCCTGTAGACATATTTCTAGTTAAATCCTTAGCTAAATCATAGTGTTGAACCTTATAAATTCTTCCGATTTGATACTGTATATGCTCAGAAAAAATAAGGCTGAACATATCCATTCATTCAGACAAGTCAAGGTTACTGACAGAGAAACTGTAAATTCGCTACAGTATTTGAACCTGTGAAACATTGTTGATACATGTATAATGCAGGGTGGGACATGATCTTGACTCAAGTTCAAGGTCACTAATGATATGATGTTTTGGCTGGATTCATGGACTAAAAGAATATATAAAAAACATGTGTGTACTTTTCCAGTCGGTAATACACATACCGTATGATCCCTATTAACCACCCCTGCCCCCATAAGCGCCCCATAGGTCTTTTTTCAATTATTAGAAAAACAAGGGCCCCCTCTACAATGATTAAAATAATCTAGAATCGTATCAAAAGTCTGCCAAAATTTGAACAAAGTGAAAATGTAACTTGTCTATTATCCAATTTCTCAGTGAAAAATGAATCATATCGCATAAATTGGGTAGATTATCCTCACTTAAAGTAAAGTTCGACATTATTTTAGCTGTTCTTTAAAATTTTTGAAGTATAAGAATGACATTAAATATTAATTTGAAGAGAATACCAAAATAACCACCTCCTTCTCGAAATTTTCTAAGCGCCCGGGGCGGTTAATAGGGATTATACGGTATTAGATTTTTATAACAGAGTTTGTCATTGCATGACGCAAGGTCATTTAGAAAGTTCAAGTTCACATACATTCCTTTACAGCATTTTTCAAGGCGAAACATTGCTTGACGCAAGGTCATTTAGAAAGTTCAAGGTCACATACATTCCTTTACAGTGTTTTTCATGGTGAAACATTGTAAGTTTCTTCCTTTACAAGCCTTTAGGTTGCTTACTTGTATAACTTTATAATGTGGCTTGACCTAGACTCAAGGTTACATCTTCCTATCCGTAGCTCCAACGGAAGACCTATTCGTTGCTTTGCAACGAGCTCGGCTCTAGTTCTTATTATTCTTTTTTTTTCCTTTTCCTAGACGCCAACTTTGAGGCCTTATATCTCTCTCATTTCTCAATAGATTTTTGGCTCAAATTTTCAGAGTTTATAGACGTTACTAAACTTGATCAGAGTTCTGCCTAACATTTCAAAAATTCACTTCCGCTTTTGAGTTATTTCCCTTTAAACGAAAATTTATAGGCTTTCATTTCCAGACAAAGGCTCGGAGATTGCAAAAGCTGGAGCAGAAATTTTACTGATTTTACACAACAGAAGGATTGAAGTTGTGCATAGCGGTTTTTGTTTTTTGATTTCTCTTTTCAAAATGGTGCTAGATAGGGGTAAAAAATTAGAACACCTAAAAGAGCGAAAATTTACACATATTTTGCTTTTTATCTTCTAAACTAAAAATATTTTGTTAAAACATATAGAACAAAGTTTGTGCAGAATTACAAGATCTTTCAAATGATATCTCGAAAAAAGGGCTGACCCCCTAAATTAAGGAATCTAGAGGGGTCAAAAGTTTTTTTTCAGATATCTCAAATTGTATTGAGAATTTGTGATACGTCCAAGAAGCAAAGTTGTTCAAAATGTCGAGTTTAATCTATTGAAGTCGTCAAAATACGTCCGGGGACGTCACTTCTGGTCAAACCGGAAGTAGTAGGAAAACGCGTTTTTTCGCCGTTCTTGACAAGTTTTTGGGTAACATATGTCACTGGAAGCATTAAACTTAATTTTCTGTCCGTCGACATAACTTCCGGTCAAACTGGAAGTTGCTAAAAATAGCTTATTTTTAAGGTTTTGATGCAAAATTGAAATTATAAAGTGACTGGAGACGACTTAGCTCATTGCTTTCTTTTGTTGACGTCACTTCCGGTCAAAACAGGACGGAAGACCTACTCGTTGCTTTTCAACGAGCTTTGCTCTAGTTTACATAATATTTTTTTTAAACCCATATTACAAATATAGAGTACAACACAAAGTGTAGACAGTCCTTAAATGCATTCCAGTCTGTTATTAATTGATACTGAGATGCGAAAATCAACTTCATTGATAGCTCTCTGCATGGTGCAAGGGTGATAACAGGGAGACTTGTTTTTAGTTACATTGATTAAAATTAGCTTCTACGCGTAGAAGAAATAATGGTTTATTTGGATATACGTTATATAGAAGGTACATGTGTAAGGACATTGTAAATTAATTTTGTGCGAAATTTTCTACTAAATAACTAAATTCCAGTTCGAGTATTCAATACTTATCAAAATATCATCTCGGTTTTAAAAATATGTATACTTAATTGATCACAATACATTAAATGTACATGACATATAATACATGTACACCGTTTTTGATTACAGTGTATAAGTATTTGCGCCATAGTTGCAGCAATTGTTAGAACTTTACATGGTACACATGTGATGAGTGCCGACACGATTTAAAATGAACAACAATGTAGAGATCAACATGAGAAAAACCGTCCTCATCTACTTACAGCGGGTTTTCATACAATGTACATGCATATATTTACCTACTAATTAACTCCTATTGTTAGAACTGCACATAACTCAGTACTACACTTAAATAGCCAAAAGAGAGACGAGGATTTCCAGTTGCATATTTTTAGAAAAACCTGAGGAGTTATCTAACTTGCTTAATGGCGCTGGATCGCGAACGGAAGTAGATTTACGCTGACAGATAGCGCTTTGCGCTGCGCTTAAAAATGCAACGATATAAGGCAGCAAAAATTCAAACATTGAGCATATTTTTGATGCTTTAAAACATGTAAAATGTAAATATAAGGAATGTTTCTAAGTTTAGTGTGAATTATTGATATGTAAATCACATGCATCGACTTGCAAGTAGACTAGCATGCTTCATGAAATTTGCCTACGTTACAATGATTCAAACCAAACTTGAAAACAGGGGATTTTTGCAATTACAAGGTACCTAATCCCCCTATAGTACGTCTAGGGATCCGATGTAAGGGTTGGTGGTGTTGTCTCTATTTCCCATCCTTTTTCCTGCTCATGATTTGTATTTTTTTTTAATTTTCAATAACACAGTAACATAGATTTAATCTTATCTCCGTAACCCTATAAAGTTTTACTTATCTTTCAGGGTATTATGTCAAATTATCCGGTGAAAACTATAGTAGATCCAGGCGAGGCCTTTGACAACAATACTAGTATCTTATGTTACTCTCTAAAAAGAGCGCCGAGGGAATACTGCTAAAATATAAATACAAATAGAGGATTACGAATGGCAGGGAATTAGCTTCAAAACTAATGCACGGAGAATTAGTCCATTAATAAAGTAGACGGTACAAAAGGAAAATCTAGAGGATTACGGATAACCGGGGAACTAGCTTCCGATGCAGGGATTAGCTCATTTAACTAACGGACGGGGAATTAGTCCATTCACTGAGAATTCTAGGGAATTATTTTTATATAGGAAGAAATCAGTAGAGGTATAATAACATTATTTGAAACTATGTGTATTAAAACATGAAACCGGAAAACATTAAAAATATATAAAGAGTTAAATGAAAACATGACATGAAAGGAAATTTTGGTCTCCAACTCGGATAACTAAATATAGCTAAATAATTTTACCACTGCGCTACGAAAGCTAATTTGCTTTAACATGTACTTATCTCAAATGCGCTTTAGGTCTGTATGCTTGAAGTAATATAGCATTGAAAATAGGTTTCTGAAATAAAATATGGAGACAACGAACAGTTTTTGAGCTCAAAAGTCCATGACACATAACACATCAGATTCCATTGAAACAATACACATCAGAAGTAGAGCGAACGCGAACCTTTTAAAAATAAGTTGACTGGTAAAATAAATAAATATTATTATAACAGTAACTTGATCTGAAGGGTTGTATCACGTCGAGTTGACAGGCGCGGATAATCGGATCTAACGAGACGCGAAGCGTCGAGTTTGATCTGATGATCCGCGCCTGTCAACGCGTTGTGATACGGCACTTTTGATCAAGTTACTGTTATAATGATAAATTTATTATATACTTCCTCATAACTAGGAGAATATATCAAAATAAAACTTTAGAGATCCATTGTAATACATTTATCCATAAAACAAGGCAAAATAAAAAGGGACTTTTTAACGCGCAAGAAAAATGTTATGTTTCTGTGTACTAAGTCATCAGTTTCAGAGAGTGGTGATATGGATTCAGAAAACCACAGTGTGGTAATCCAGAAAGTCGGATCACAACGTCACGTGATTGAATAAATTCAACAGTAAAATTGAGTGATACACATTAGGTATATAATAATGTGCTTTATTATAAACCTAACGTGTATCACTCAATTTTACTGACGATTTTATGCTTTCACGTGACGTCGTGATCCAACTTTCCGGATCCCAAAACTGTGGTTTTCTGAATCCATATCACCACTCTCTGAAACTGATGACGTAGTACGCACAAACATGACGTTACTTTTCTTGAGCGTTAAAAAGTCCCTTTTTATTACGCCTTGTTTTATAAATAAATATGTTACAATTGAACTCTAAAGTTTTATTTTGCTATATTTTGCTAGTTATAAGGGGGTATATAATATATTTATCATTATAACAGTAACAGTAACTCGTTGACAGACGCGGGTCATCAGATCAAACTCGATGCTTCGCGTCTCGTTAGATCTGATGATCCGCGCCTGTCAACTCGACGTGATACGACCCTTCGGATCAAGTTACTGTTATAATAATATTTATTTATTGTCAATAGCTTTCCTTGTTTCAGAAATTGTTTGTACGTACCTGAGTACTCTCCCTGACAAAATTTTACTTTATATAGAGGATATTCAATGTTTTGTACTTGAATATGGAATTTATTTCACGAGGGGACAGGATTTTTGATATTTTCACGAGTGCGAAGCACGAGTGAAAATATCAAAATTCCTGTCTCAAGAGTGAAATAAATTCCATATTCAACTACAAAACATTGAATTTTCTGTTTATTACATTTTTAAAATAAAATTCTTTGATTTTTCCTTTGCCTCTGTCTTTTTGTTATACAGTCATAGGCTCGTGACGTCATAGTTGAGCGGTTGAGACGTCATAGCTATGTGAAGTGAAAACACTATAATTTAATTTTGATTTTATTCTAGTCTTTCATTGGTTGATTACCAAAAAGGAACGCAGATTATTTCTTAATAACCTGGTTTGGTATGGGGACACACCCACTTGACAACCAGCTGAATCTTCTGTATCCATACAATCCCCCATTTCCAGTCCTTGGAATTCATGGGAAATTCTAGATTTAATAAATGTACCTTTAACTTCAAACAGTAGCTCGATCTTACCTCGTGTACACAAACATCATGGCTGCTAGATCTGTATATCAGTTATTACCTCCCCTTGTTTCATATCACTTCCTTTACTAGGGATGTATTATTGAGCGGCAAATTTGAACTCATAAAAAAGCAACACAATTTTACACCCACAGTTGTTTAATCATTTTAAAATTAAATTATAAGGAATGACCCTAATTCTTGGCCAAATTATTCGATGATAACCTAGTTTCGGTCAGTTTACGCTTTTTTATAATCCGCTTCGCGGATTATAAAGCGTAAACTGACCCAAACTAGGTTATCATCGAATAATTTGGCCAAGAATTAGGGTCATTCCTTAAGTAAACATGGATTTAGCAACATATTTCTGGTAATTTTAACAGTTTTATTCGCTGTTAGAGTGGTTTATTTATTTTTATCTATCTTATATTAGGTCAAGGAAGATTTTTTTACAGCAATCTTCGCTATGGGAAGGGAAATCGAAAGTTTTCCCGCCGTTCTGATATTCATCACACTGTGACAGGATATCATTTTGATATCCTTTCACAGTGTGACAGAATATCGTTTTTATTCAATGAATAAATTACAGTATTTCACGGGTAAAAATGTAATAAAATTCATTATTATACCTCTACTGTAATTACTCTATATAAAATTAATACCATAAAACTGTATAATATTTCCCCGATAAAAGACTATTTCCCTCAGCTGAAGACTACTCCCTAGAAAATCAGGGCTATTCCCTTGGACTTTTCCCTCATGAATATTAATAAGTAATTTTAACCAATCAAAGTGTTCAGTGGGCGGAGCGTTCAAGGAATCTCTAGTCTGTGACGCAATGTTATTAGCAATGTAACTATGACGTCAAAAAAATTCGGCATGTGACGTCAAAATCATACTCGAATTCTAGTAATATGATGACGACGAAAATTCTTCGAAATGTTAGTGAAACTACTTTTAATTTTTTTTTGTTCTCGGACACGATACATTAGTTATCTTTTAAACTGCATGCATTGTGATTATGCCTCTACAGTGTATTATTTTTTATGTCAAAAAATCTGCTTAAAAATTAAAGATTTCGCCTGTGATTGTTTCGATGCAATAAAACAGATATGGAATGGGTACGAAGGAAATTTATGGTCCCCCGAGGGAGGAAACTATTTCCTATAATTTTCTATAATTTAATACTCATCATTATTTCTTTTCATGTAAAGAGTATACAGAACTATAAAAGAACTTTTTTGACAAATTAAAATATATTTTATTCATTAAGAAATGGATTGAACAGCAGGCATAAATGTCTATGATAATTTTCTCCATAAATTGAAAAATTTTTGAGAATGAGTAAAGTACTACGAAATCTAACTCTTGATTCCCGCCTACATTCTGCACCCATTAAATTCAATTTTAATGGCAATTTGGTAATTAAATCTTTGTTCAATACAAAGAACAGTTCTATGGTAATTGATTAATCATTAATTTTTCATTTCAGCGCTAGATAGTAAATTATCATTAATTCCAGCTCTTGAAAAAAGGGGGGTAAACGATATTTTCTAGTGAAATCGAACTATCAAGAATCACCATATTTTGAAATAGTCTTAAATATGATAAAATGTATTTCATATCTTTTCTTATGTTTTACGCAAAAAAATAAAACATATATAAATTAACTAAATACAATTATTTAGTTGTAAATAGCTTTTAAATTTGTAAAAAAATCATAGGTTTTTTTCGTTGTTTTTTTTGTCTTTGTCCCCCCCCCCCCCCCCCCCCCCCCCCCCCGTGAAACACAAAAAGCTTTGGCATAAATTTGTAAAATGACAGTCCATATTACCTGTAAAAAGGAATTTTTGTTTCACGGGGGGGGGGGGGAGATGTTTTAAAAATATTTTCCGTTTTCCGTTGATTTCTATAGTGAAAAACACAAGTTTTACCAAAATTATAGAGTTATCTCTCTTTGGTATCCCAAATAAGTAACGTTTTGTGAAAATTCATATAAATATCTATAAAATTTTTGAAAATCATTCGAATATGTTAACTTTTGAGAATTGACTTAGAGGTAGGCGGGAGAACAATACTATCGTTCGTAGTTCTTACATACTGTCGATACTCACGCTTTACTATGGGGAGATGAAACGTTAAAAGATGTTGAAAATGATTGCCTATTTTCTACTGTACAAACTTTTCTTAAAAAGTCAGGACGATTTGGTTGATACAATAATTACTTCTTGCAAATTTTACAGAGCATTTGTATTACATAAGGAATGTATATTATTGAATGAGTATTGCTCTGATTTTATACTATGCTTTTTTGTATAAATTCATTTTAAGATGAAACCCTTGTATGTAAAAACATGTACGTTTGGAATGATTCATATGTAGGGAAAGGGCGTATTAAGTTTTTAGAACTTTTGCCCAATCCCAATTGTAAAGTATATACTGTAAACAATAAATATGTTCAAATCAATGTAATAAATTACTGTAATAATTGACATTCTCAACATTATAAATCATCACATGAGATGATTGGAGGTTGAATTTTATTTTCATTTTCTAAAGAAAAACTTTTTTTCTTTTTATAACTGATTTGTTTATCCTGTCGACATGTATATGAAATTTAATTGGAAAAAATGTTTAACCACCTACCTACCGACCATTTATTTTTACTCTGAGTCGGAACAGGGCAAGCAAACATTATCTTAAAGATTGCTTTGGCTTTCTCAAAGGTAAGTCAACAATTTTGACAGAACTTTTATTTTCAGCTGACATAGAGTACCACGACGTTGCAAAAGAGAGGAAATTCCCATTAAAAATATGTTGGAAAAATAAAATGCTTTGAATAATACCTTTTTCAGCCATGGTCAATGGTTTTGGCACCCACTGGCCTCGAAACAAGGTCTGTTCTTTTATTTCTGACAAAGCTACAAAAATTATGTTGACAAAAATCATTGAAGCAAATAAAAAAAATCCTTTTTCAATTAACATTAGTTAAAATTTATCAAAACTTATCAGTATAAAATACCCAGCTCGCATAAAGAAAAAAACTTTTAATGAAGTATTATGTGAAAATGATGGGAAAAAAAATTATGCTAAAATTTCAATGAAACAATAACAAGTTGTAATCAGAGCAAGAAAGGATATGGAGATAACGAACAGTATTCGATCTCAAAGTCCATTAAACAATACAAAATAGGAGCAGAACAAACACGGACCTACAAAACATCATAGGTGGGATCAGGTGCTATGGAGGAGTGAGCATCCTCTGCCGACCGGTCACACCCGCCATGTGCTCCTTGTCATGATTAGGAAATAACGGAAAAATCCGTGATCAATTCAGTGTATAAATAATAGAATTACAATTACTATAAAAAATGTCAGTCAGCATTTCACTCAATGATAAATTGTATTTGCTGACAAGGTTATTGTATCGACCATAGAACTTACGAAATGATTACTTTAAACGAGACTGCTGATATTCTTGTTTCATCAACTTGCTTATCAATAATTTACCTCGTTTTAGAAATTGTTCATACTTAGCGCATGCTCTTGCGTATCGAATCAACTGAGATATATAAACTCCGTATGCAAGTGATGAAGGTATATAGCTGCATAAGTAAGGGAAGTTCACGAGCAAAAAAAAAAAACCTCTGGGCCTTAAAACAGAGGCGGAATCAGAAGCCGTTGAGGAATGAACATCCCCTACCGTTCGGTCCTACCTGAGTTCTTGTCAAGATTAGGTAAACGGAAAATTCGTTACAATTCATTGTGAAAGTAATGACATATCGATCAATATTTGTTTGGTGGACACCATTAAAGAACTAACTTGAGAACAATGACAAACAAACATGCTCTGATTGGGTACATTTTGGACCTTTTTAGACTATAAATGATGCAAATGATAAATTTTCAAATGCTAAGAAATTTTCTTCAATGCTCAAACCTCTGCCTCTCTGCAATTATCCTTCCTAATCTTTACAAGTTTTTTGTCACTTTTGATCCAATTGTTGTGAAATTTGAATGAAAAATTTTAAGTCATGCAGTCAAACTTATTAATTTTACCCAATATATAAACATGAGTTTAGTTGTAATGATTCTATTTCGAGTTTAATGAAATACATTTAATCAAATGATAAATGAAAATGAATACATTGTAATAATATAAAATGATGAAACGTCAAAATAAATATCGTAAACTTCCTTATTTTATGAAGTTTAATGACTGACTACTGACGCTAGAGCAGGTACTGAATACAGTGTATGATAACCTTTAAACCCGGACATTACTTACAGAGATTAATTTCAGTTTCCAGTATATAAGTCCACATAGAGAATTAATTTATGGTCCTTATATTGACATTTTTTTGTAAATATACCTAAATATTTATATTCGCTGTGTTTTTCTACTAAGCGAACTGTGTAATTGGTTTGAATACAATTTTCGTGTACATTGACGCGTAGAAATATACACGGAGAAACGTATGCTAACGTGACGTCAAAATGAGGCTACAACGACGTTAGTAAAAATGCAACTATATAAGGCAGCAAGAAATTCAAACATCGAGCATATTTTTGATGCTTTAAAACATGTAAAATGTAAATATAAGGAATATAAGGCATGTTTCTAAGTTTGTGAATTATTGATATGTAAATCACATGGATTTGCAAGTAGCGCGTCATGAAATTTGCCTACGTTACAATAATTCAATCCAAACTTGAAAACAGGGAATTGTTGCTATTACAGGGTAGGGGAGATCCGTCTAATTCTGGACACGGGGTTTCCGGACAAATAATACAGTCTTTCTCTTTTTATTTTTCAGTAATTCTGTATGGTTGATTATAAATAAATGAACTACATTCGGAGAGCAGATTGTTATTGTTATCTTTTTTCAGAACATTATAATGATTCTAAGGTATTCTGAATGCTATGATTATGTCAAAAGTTAGACTTTGGACTTTTAGTTCCCTGGAATCCATAAGGCGGCAAAATTTGAACAAAATAAGGGCAATTTGACAAAGAATTAAAACAACATCAAAGATAAATATTTATTTCCATTTATTATTTTAATTTTTTTTTTCATGTAAAGAGCATATGTTTAAAAAGAAAAAAATATTATGAATAATACAAAATAATGTAAATTTTTTCATTAAATTTTATCAAACAATGTGTTTTGATTTCCCCCACTGATTTTTTTTTAGGTGGGGGAATTCTGGACGCCCGGTTTTATGGGTAGACAGACATCTCGGCCCAATGACACTTCGGCCCGTGACGGTTGACTCAACCTGGACAGGTAGGCCCACAAAATTATTGACACATCGGCCCATATAAAAGACCCAAGAAAAATAAGTCCAGTGTCTGAATTATTGTTTTTATTTAATAAAATATTCTTTCTAACGATTAAACGACTTTCTTTATAAAAATCAAATTGGGAAGGGGAGGGGTCTATAATATCATTTCTATGCAAGTCCCTAAACCGCATCTCTCTCTCTCTCTCTCTCTCTCTCTCTCTCTCTCTCTCTCTCTCTCTCTCTCTCTCTCTCTCTTGTGAAAATGTGCAATATGCATGCTAAGTAATGTAAAACTGAAGCATGCTTGGTCTATCAAAGTGACATGCTGTTTAAATGCATTTCCTCACATAAAAATTTGTTCGAAGTACATATTGCTCTATTGTCTGGATTTACCCCGTCTCTGTCTGGACCCAATGATGTCCGGACTAACACTACATCACCACTTGGATTCATTCTGTTATCAACAAAAGATATTTCACTGTGTTTCTTTATGATATTCACTGCATTTTGTTGCCAAAAAGTGATTCCATACTTTACCACTTGAAATCAGAGTGTGTTGAGTGTTTATTTTTGTTTGCTGGTCGTTACATGTTAAAACAGGACAAAAGTGTCCAGAATTGGACCGATCTCCCCTACATATGTTAGATTATTCACTACTTTATTTTTACATACCACGCATGAATCATTAATAATTGTAAAGCCGATTTTTAAAAAAAAATACATTAATTATTTGAAAAAGTTAATCAAATGCCTAGAAGTATACACCATAAATTTAACTTTATTATGGATCAAATTACATTGCAATAAAATATTGTGATTTATATTAATATTAAATCTGTGTATGGGTTATGATAACTTAATCGTATTTGGTAAACGTCATTCTTGAGTATTTATATAGCGGGGATATCTTTTTTTTTTTACCTGTTAACACAAACAATTCATGAGAGAAATTGTTACATGAACTGGTTATTTGTAGATTACTTTCCTGCAGTCAGTATATTATACGTGTCCTATCAATAAGACCACTATCATCATATTTTCAGTAGTTCAAATCGAAAGTATGAACAGAAATAGTTCTAATTTTAGGGTTCACTTACTTAGGAAAAGTTAATATATCTACACACTTTTCAGCTTTTAAAAAATACTTAGTCATAAATATTAAATCCACGTAAGAAAAAAGAAAACATACTTTAGACAATTGTTTGTTCTCCCTCTGCCGAACGACTGGCTAAAAATAGCCCAACACAATTTTTTTTTAACTTAACAATTAAATTTTATTAGATCCATTAATATGAAAACATATTTAAAAAACAGCATTGAATGTTGAAAATTTCAATGAAAAAGGAAAACATTTCCCCACCTACGACACAATTTTTCTATTTTGGGTATGGAGAAGGCAAACAAACATTATATTTAAGTACGCTTTACATATTTCACTTTACCTTTGATGTCTCCACAATGTGAGGTATTATAGTAGTATAGCTGTGCATTTTAGCACCAGCCTAAGCACCATCTCCATTGCGCATGCGCCAAAGTTCTGTTACCTTCTACTTTCATTTTCACTGTGTCGAGGGGAGTGTTTACATACCTGTATCTTTATATCACGAATTCACCACTGATATATGTAATTGAGCTTTATATTTTATGAAAAAGGACGGATAGAAGCACCCGTGTATCTCGGCTTCTGCCATGTTATTGATTTGGGTTTCACCGGGCAAACCACGAGCAGACAAATGCTGTAACATAGGTAAGATATTGATCATTTTTTAAAAATGTTTGAATTGAAATATAATAAAATTAGACCTAATTTTAGTAACCATGGCAACACTGTTAACCAAAAACTGTAGGAGGAGTAGCATTTTGAAAAATTGTTTACAGACAGATGGACAGCTAGACAGACGGACAGCCGATGGACACCTTACTATCACATAATTAAGCTCTTCTAATCTCTGACCATTTGCGGAGATTAATATTTGTTAAATTCCCGAATATTTAATGCACATGGCCACAAATAAAAGTTGGTTTACAGTAATTCTTGAAGCACCTTAAAATTATTTCCATCCTCTCATATATATCATAATCAAACCCAAAATGAATATTGTTTACAGTTTTCTACAGACCAATTGCCATATTTATGTTGCAAATTCACCTCTGATATGTATAATTAAGCTTTATATTTTATGAAAAAGGAAGGGATTGATGACCCGTGTATCCCAGGTTACACATTGATGCCATCCATATACCCATCATGAATTTGGTTTCACTGGGAAGTGTGCATACCACAAGCAGAAAAAAACTGATTAGTAACTATAAGGTAAGATATAGATTAAGTGTAAATGTAATTTAATTCATTTTAAACAATTTTTTCT
The DNA here is from genome assembly GCF_032062105.1 of Saccostrea cuccullata. Lineage (NCBI taxonomy): Eukaryota > Metazoa > Mollusca > Bivalvia > Ostreida > Ostreidae > Saccostrea > Saccostrea cuccullata. The sequence goes on from NW_026939841.1 coordinate 40,683, forward strand.
TCAGCATGGGATTTGAATGCCCTGGAATTTCCTTATAAAATATCAATTCTCTAGCATGATCAAATCGAAATATATAATACTTCAAGCACTTTTTTCCAGCGTCTCATATAAAATCAGACCAAAAATGAAATATCAGTTTACCGTTTTCTACCGACCCATGTTGAAAATTCACTATACTAACATATATGTATGGCACTCCAAATTCACAAAAATGATCTAAACCTAGTTTCACATTTGATAAACTAGCTTTATCGACTGTAAACTATAGTTTACCGACTGTAAACTATAGTTTACAAACCGTAAACTATAGTTAACGATTTGTTAAGTATAGTAAATTTGTTAAGTATAGTTTTCATCTGTAAAACTATATTTAACGGTTGTTAACTATAGTTTACGAATGATGATCTAAGTTTGTCTGTAATAAGCGTGAACAATAGATTTTGTTGATAAACATAGATTCACGTTTGTAAACTATAGTTTACAATTGGAAACTATTGTTAAGAGTTGTAAATAATAGTTTCACAAATCGTGAAACTATATTTATCAGATCGTTAACTATAGTTATCGGTTTCGTGAAACTGTATTAATCAGATAATCTATGTTTTGCAATCGCAAATGATTGTTTTTAGAGTTTTGTATAGTTTACGGTTGTGAAACATAGATTATCGCATTAACTATGGTTTACGGATGTAAAATATAGATTAACATTGTTAACTATAGTTTACAGTCCGTAAACTATAGTTTACAACCGATAAACCTAGTTTATCGATTATGTGAACTATGATTTGCTCATTTTTGTGAATTTGGCGTGCCATATCTGTCTGTTATAAAACATTAACAATAGATTTTGTTGATGAACATAGGTTTACATCTGTAAACTATAATTTACGATTGTAAACTATAGTTAAGAATTGTAAACCATAGTTAACATATCTTGAAACTGTATTTATCAGATAATCTTTGTTTTGCGATCGCAAATGATTGTTTTTGGTGTTAAGTATAGTTTACGGTAACCATTGTGAAACATAGATTATCGTGTTAACTATGGTTTACAAACGTAAAATATAGAATAACGTAGTTAACTATAATTAACAGTCCGTAAACTATAGTTTACAACCGATAAACCTAGTTTATCGACGGTACCCAACTTTGGCACGCTAAATTCACAAAAATGAGATAAACCTAGTTTCACAATTGATAAACTAGGTTTATCGACTGTAAACTATAGTTTACAAACTGTAAACTATAGTTAATGATTCGTTAGATATAGTTAACGATTCGTTAAGTATAGTTTTCATTTGTTAAACTATATTAAACGGTCATTAACTATAGTTTACGAATGCTAATTTAAGTTTATCTGTCTGAATATAGCGTTAACAATAGATTTTGTTGATAAACATTAGATTCACGTTTGTAAACTATAGTTTACATTCGTAAACTAGAGTTAAGAGTTGTTATTTATCAGATTGTTAACTATAGTTTACGATTTGTAAATTATAGTTTACAAATTGTGAAACTGTATTTATCAGATAATCTATGTTTTGCAATCGCAAATGATAGTTTTCGGTGTTAAGTATAGTTTACGGTTGTGAAACATAGATTATCGCGTTAACTATAGTTTACAGATGTAAAATATAGATTAACCTTGTTAACTGTAGTTTACAGTCCGTTAACTGTAGTTTACAACCGATAAACCTAGTTTATCGATTGTGAAACTATGATTTGCTCATTTTTGTGAATTTGGCATGCCATAAACTATAATATGATTATCATTAGCTCATATTTGTGAATTTGGCATGCTTAACATAGTTTCACAATTGATAAACTAGGTTTATCGACTGTTAACTATAGTTTACAAAATGAACTATAGTTTACAATTCGTTAAGTATAGTTTTTATCTGTAAACTATATTTAACAGTTGTTAACTATAGTTTACGAATGCTAATCTAAGTTTATCTGTTTGTAATAAAAGGTTAACAATAGATTTTGTTGATAAACATAGATTCACGTCTGTAAACTATAATTTACGATTGTTAACTATAGTTAAGAGTTGTAAACCATAGTTTACAATCGTGAAACTGTATTTATCAGATAATCTATGTTTTGCAATCGCAAATGATTGTTTTCGGTGTTAAGTATAGTTTAGATTATCACGTTAACTATAGTTTTCAGATGTAAAATATAGATTAACTTTGGTAACTATAGTTTAAGTCTGTAAACTAAAGTTTACAACCGATAAACCTAGTTTATCGACTCTGAAACTATGTTTTGCTCATTTTTGTGAATTTGGCATGCCATATATATGATTAAGCTTTATTAATTATATTTTATGAAAAAGGAAGGGGTTGACCCTGTACCCCATGTATCTCCATGCAGTTTGTTCACTTATGCTAAGTTGGTTTCACCAGGAAGTTGCATGCATACCACAAGCAGAAAAATTTGATTTGTAACTAATTAAGGTAAAACATTTAGCATTCGGTATATTTTAAATGAAATATTATAAATAACCATGCAGGTTTGCTTCAGTGTTAGTATTTGAATACGTACTGACTGGAATTTCCCTCTAAATATTCTCTAGCACTATAAGCATAATTCTTTAAGCACTTTTTTTCCTGCATAGCTCATATCATATACATGTATATACATGTATATATACAGAATATTTTACATACATTTTTTATGATAAGGCCTTTTATTGGTACATTTTTTTGGTAAAAGGGTATTTCTTTAATTTGACCCTTTGCTTTGAGTTTGGCCCACACCCAAAAAACTTGAACTTTTTCATCCTTTGACCTTTGAATTTGAGAAACTTCAACCCTCTCCAAAAGCTGTCCTGGACATCAGTGTTACACATACATGTCTTGTTTTTGTCCACAATTGTACCAACTTGATTTTAGCCGTCACCTCTGAAAAAGGCTCCATGCTTAACATGTAGTACAATGATCTTAAAACTTCAGTACCCTTTATATGTCATATTAAAACAAGCACCCCTACTTTTTTGTTGAATTTATCTTAAAGGAAATAAAAACTCTCTCTTGAGTTATTTATAAATTCTTCTCTAGTATCTAAATGCATTTATATCTTATATAATAAATTTAACATTTTTATACAAATTATATTATTAATAGATCAATAGACAAAAAAGGATTACATACTGTTCACAGAAGATTACAATCTCAAATGGATTCTGATGATGTTAAGAAGAAGGTATGATTGGATTTTATTTTTCAAATCTTGAAGGTATAGTGTGTAATTTAACAAAGTTATGTTTAGTTATATGTAATTTTTTATTCAATTTTTTTCTTTACAACAGAGGGTTCAACCTACAGTAGACAAGTGGAGGAAAGGGTTTATGGTGCAGGGAGAATGTGGGTTGGACTTCTCAAAACTGCCAGTAAAGAGACGCCACTCGAAGTCTTCAAGTGGTTCAACCAAAAACAAAGTCAGAAAAGCTGTTAGGTTTTCCTTTCATGAGATAATTCTCTTACTTTATAAATACACTGTGCATTCATTTGCAATATTAAGTTGTGAATTAAAAGAATGGAAAAATTAGATAAGAGTTCTTTTATTTAAAAGTGTTTTTATCCACATTATTAGGGCACAATTGGTGGAACTTCAACTTACATCCCTGCGGCAAATAACCAGCAAAATGTTGAACAACAAATCTTAAATACTGATGAAAATCGTGAAGAGCCCCTCAGTGGTGCTGTCCCCTTAAAATTTGATGGGGAAATAACAGAAGATTGCAAATTATATTTATTTGCAATCTTTCAAAGCAGGGGGTGTGTTTTTTTGGACACAGAATTGGAAGTGTGTGCCCTAATGGACTGGGATTCCAATGAAAAATCACTAAGTGTAAAGATTCCAGTTTTGACTTTTTTTAATTCACATTTTTTAAACAGATTTTTAAATCTAGTTTTGTATTTCCTAATGTTTCCATGATATATGAATCATTTAATCTTTACATAAAATAAAGACACTTTGTTCTCTATTTTGATTGCTGCATGCAGATTGAATACAAAATATAAATGTTTTTTTTTTCAAGTTAAAAATTGTTTAAATTCAAATTTTAGAAATTCAGAACAATAATTGTCCAAAAAATGCCACACTTGGGATATGCCTGCTCTTGTGATATAGACAGGCATACTTTCATGAACAAAGTTTCATCTTGCACCTCTGAAGGTATGATTCCAACTCGCTTGTTTCTAAAGTCAAATTATTTATTCCATGTTGAAAAGTGACAGAATAAACTAAGTTTTACTGCAGTTCTAATAAAAGAAATTTACATCATGAAGGCCAGAACTTGATTAAAAAATAAAAGGTATAACAAAGCATTTCTGTACTGTCTTCTTAAGTAAAATTGGTTTGTCAACCTCTCGATCCAAACTCTTTGCCTTTGGTTTATTATGGCCAAAGGCAAACAAACAGTTTGGTTTTTGGGTCCAATTAACTTTAATGCATAATGCCCTTGAAGCCATTTTCAATGTACATTATCATATTATTAGGCCTATTATTATGTATATCTATTTAGATGTAGACGAACTGTATTCAGGATGTATACATGTTGAGGCAGCCAAAGAGTTTTGCAGAAAATTCAAAGATCTTTACGGCATTGAAGAAAATTCTGAGGAGATGACTAGTTCAGGTTGGTTCATTCATAATTACATATTTGAAAGGCATAAGGAAACTCTTAATATTGAAGAAGATTGCTTGTGGAAATTTGGAAAAGTACCTGGAATTAATATGATTATGGTTTATATGTTGAGTAAATTAATTTAAATTAATTTAATTTATCTATACTGTACAGTTTACAGTACATTTTTAACATAAGTTACCTTCCATGGCAAGTCATTTTTTTTTATTTGAAAAGTAAAATTCATCTTAAAATTATAGAGATATTTCTTACCGGGTATTTTAGAGAGATATTTCTTTAAAAATATAGATATCTCTCAACTTAAAAAAGAGATATATCTCTGAGAAAGAGATATCTCTTATACTTAAAAAGATATCTCTTTCCCTTACTAGTGAGATATTTCTTTTTCTAAGAGAGATATTTCTTCCACTTAAACAGTCTATATCTCTTTCTCCTTGAGAAATATCTCTTTTGTAAACACAGATATCTCTGAACTTTGAAGAGGTATCTCTTTCACCTAGAGAGGTATGGCCGAAATATTGCTGACTCGATCAATTTTAAACAATAATAATAATGGTCAATCAAAACAATGAAGACTGTTTTAATATTATATATTTACTAAGAATAATTTATGCAATCGATTTCTAACATTACTTTATATATATTTATCACTATGTGTTATCTTAATGTGTCTGATTGTAGAGGATCATCGTTACAGTGAAGAAAATTCCTGTACGCAAGAAAAAGTATGTTTTAAGCAAATTAGTATTACAACACATTCCTGTATATAAATATGTGCTTTAGTGCCAATAAAGAATTGAATTGAATTGAACATTATAATTACAATCATTAGACTCAAATTTTTAATCCATTTTATAGATTTAATTATGTGTCTCTACATCAAATATTTAGGATTGCAGATTGTAGTTAATTTTTACACATGTATTGTATACACACATAATTTTGCAGTGTAATTATCTCTTAAATTAAATACCCCCGGTAATTTAGTTTTTGATAGTAATCACTATTTCTCAAAGATCTATTCTTTGAAGATAAACTGAAATTGTTATCTTTTGTCAGACACTTTGTCAGAAGTTGAACTGGGGAATGGAGAAAACATATGCCATCAGGACAGACAACCTTCATCCTCCATATGCCATCATTGGGTTTTCCTATGGAAAACTTAGATGCCTCTCTTGTCAGAACAAATGCAAGCACTTACAGGAATTAGAAAAAATATTCCAGGATGCAGACTTTTTTGACAATTCTGATATGTTCGAACTATTTTCAGAATTGTCAAAAACACCAGAGGCATCTAATATATATTCATTAAAAACCCTTTCCAGCTCTGCAATTTCTTTTACGTTAACAACAGCACAAAAAGAGAATTTTTGTAAGAACATTGCAGATATCTTTATTGAAGAAGATGGGGTACTTCAAGTCATTCCGACAGAAATCTCCTGTTGTCAACATTGTAGTGCCTCATCCGATCAAGGGAATTTAGTTCCCATGAAAGAGATATCATGGATTGTCTCAAGATATGGATTCAGGGAAGCTCAATGTAAGTTTTTTTAGTTTATGTCCAATGATTTATTTAAGAAATAAGGTATCACTTTTAAACATCTATTGGGATATAAATACGGGTTGGTCAGGAGATTAAATTCCATATAGCCCGAAGGGCTTTATGATGAATTTAATCTTGTACAGCAACCTGTATTTATAGCCCGATAGATGTTTTAAAATGATACCTTAATACTTATATTTACATTTGTGAATTATTCATACTTTATATTTGCACTTTTGCTTTGTGACTTTTAACGTATGAAATGCGCTATTTTTCAAACCAAACGCCATGTATGTAATCCACTGAACACGTGTTGACCCTTTATGACATCACAGAGAAATTACGTGGAACATTTATCCACACACACATCTATGACCTCTTGACCCGTACTTGTCTTTATACAGTTATAGAAACGCATTGTTTTCAGTAGTGTTATATAAAGGAAAACATTTGCAAATGTAAATATTAGGATATACATGTTTATTAGACAGTGTCTAATGATGAAATTTATATCAGTGTAAATACATGATTACTGTTACTTAAATTAATAATTTTTCTTTGTCACACAGGTTTTCATCAATGTTGTTCAACTTGTGGAAATCTTATGCCATATGATGGCCAGGGTAATTGCCTGCTGAACATGGGAAGATTTCTTGTTCATTATGAAGTGCTCAGAGACTATATGTTCCAGTTTTTTCATTCAAGGTATAATTGAAAAATTTGTGCAATTTTGGAAGAGAGTAAAAATGGGTAATTGAAATTATGCTCCTCGCAACACATATACATTTATATCTATGTGAATGTCTCTATATGCATGACTGTGTTTTTGTTTATTTGTGTTGTTTGTTTAATATATATACATATTTTAAGCTGTATTTGTTTTGAAATTAGTAAGATATAAGCTATATGCTGTATAATTTACATGATACTTTTTTTTTATTAATTTTTGTATAACTTATTTTGCAGATCGACACTCTCAGCATTTTATAAAACAATGTCATGTCATCAAGAAGATGTGGGAAATCAAAATTTTACTACTTCATTTTTGTATTCCCATTTTCGATGGAGTTGGTATTGTTTCATGAGATTACTAGACATTGAATATAGCAGAGGTGATGATTTTCATATAAATAATGTATGAACGAAAGAACTTTTATAGAATTTTCTTTTCTGAATATTAGAATATTTCCTGTTTTATTTTCATCATTGATATGCAGGTATTGAATAATGTTGACCAAGTTTTAAAAATTGTTATCAATTGAATGACTACTACATGTATTTTACTAAATATATAATATGAATATATATATACTTTATAAATATGATTATTATTTGATGAAAAGAAAGGTTATTGGGCTTAAGTTATACAAAATAGATTTTTTTATCATCACTATATGATTGATTTTTTTAATGAATTCATTATAGTACAAATACATAATTACATGTAATATTTGTTTTCTTTATTAGCATTTGTGTGCAAGGCTCCATCGTGTGGGAAACAGCCAAATATTTTGCTCTTTGATGGAACATCTTTGGCCTTTCAAAGAGCATCTTTGCCAGTTGTTTTTGAATCTGAATTGAACAGTGATGAGCCAATTTTCAAAATATTAAGATAAGTATCACAATGAAGTAAAGCTAGTTAAATAAGCTTTTTCCTATTTGTAAAACTTTTTTTGTGATTTACAAAAGAATGAAATTTAAATAATTGATGTTTTGTTTAACAACAATTTGTTTCTTTTTTCTTATACTAGATACAATGACCGAATGCTAATCCCAGACAAGACAACAAGGTCTTACCTAAGATCCTTTGTCAAAAGTGATGACATATCAAGAGAAGAACTGGTAGTTCTGAGGCAGAAGATTACTGATGTGTCACCTTGTCTCCTCCCTCTTCTTCCTGATGCAGAGATACATGATAGGGAAGGTGAAGCCTAATATTATTATTATTATTTGTAGAAATAACTTTACATTTGAAAATATTTTCTCTTGGTATAACATGATTCAAGGAAAATTTGATTACCTTACCTATCACATGTTTTCTGATTTTCAAATTTGAAAAAAAGTTTTGAATATCATATCTTCGTCAAACTTTATTCCAAACTCAGAAAATTTTCTTGTAAGCCTGTACATGATATGTTTTTATTATTAAATTATTATCTATGTATTCATACAGCAAACCTTGTTTAGTATGAACACAGATATAGCGAAATCACATATATATTCCTTATATACGAATTCCTTATCCTTAATTTGTTATAGCCTTCTTATATGGATACATTGTATAACGAATTCAAAAATATAGCAAATTAATTTTATTATCTCGGTGACTTCGTTATAACTGAGTTCTACTGTTAATAAGACAATGAAGGGGGTATGATGTGAATGAATTATTATGTAATTTAAATTTAAATACTGGTATACATTTCTTAATTTTTTAATGTAATTTCACAGGTGAAAGATTCAACTGCAATCCAGAATTCAAAGATTTTCTTCTTCTTCTCTCCTGTGACTCACCACTGTGTGCTACATTCCATTATTCCAACCTTCATTTAATTGCTAAAATTCTTAAACTAAGACCAAATTCTGAATTACCATCATCTTTGTTAAACCAGCTGCAGCAAAACATTCCTATCTTGTTTGAGCTTTTTACCAATGTTGGATACCTGACAGAGTCATTAATTCCAATTTTGGACATTATTCAAAAGCGTGTTGAGGCTACGTTTACTGGAAATGTGCAGTCATCACAGGTTTCAGATCAAGAATCTTTGCCACTAGCTTGCTATCCTTCTCTTCTTGCTGTCCGCAAGAGGGGTAGATATGAAGCTGACACCAGAAAACCACTTGGATCATGTAGGAAAACGGGAGCACGACATCCCTCATTGCTACCTGGGATTTTTACAGTATTTTGTCCTCATGGTATGACCTACAAATATGAGTTTGGATTTAGCTGATTCAAAACACTAAATTAAATACAATTTAGTCAAGCTCTGTTGTCTTGAACTTGATAAGAAATAAAAGGATTCAAATGTTGAGTTGACTATATGTGAAGAATAAGAGGTTGCTACTTACATGTAACAACATGTATAACATATCCTTTGAGTTGAGATATCTAGGTTCAGAAAACAGAGTTTGGCTGTATATATGCATAAGGCATATAACATGCACACTTATTGCTCACTTTGGTATGAACAAATGTCCTTACATTGAAGACTGAAAGATTATTTAATGTAAATATTTTGTTAAAACAGGTGTATGCTATGGTTTTGAAGTAATGGTGACAGCTGAGTCTCCAAACGTCCCCTTTACCTTCTTGAAGACAAGATTTGAACGCAAGTTTTTTTTCGATTATCATTTTAATTTGAAAGCTAGTCTATAGATAAATGCATTGCAAATAAGTTAATTGAAGTTATATTAATTTAGAATATGAAAAGAATAAATTGTAAGTGGCATTCGGAAAAGTGATGGAAATGACCTTGACTGGAATATCATTTTAATTTGTGGAGGTGCATGTGTTTGTGGGAAATCAAAACTTTATTGATTCTTGAACAATTGTATGCCAAAGACAGTGATGATTTAATTCACAGTATGTTGAATGAAGCAAAATGAGTCAAATTTAAATGTTAACATTTCAAAAGTATGAATGAGTTTGAATTTTCATTTATTAGATAGTAGATGTATTTGATTTCAGAACCCCCCGAAATTGTCATTTATGACAATGCATGCAACCTATTTCAATATGCACTGAATCGGGATCCTGCATATTTCAAAGATACAAGATTCCTCATTGACAGTTTGCATTGGCCAAATCACAAAAGTATGTGCATTTTTATTCCACTGTTATTAAGCTTGGCAAATAAAATGAATAATAAAAAGATTATGAAAAAGTAAAATATTTATGAATATTTGGTTCAGAAAAAAATGTCTTTCAAATATCGTGAAATGAAATTATATGTTTTCAAAAACTACTTGTGGTAAGAAGTTAGATGATATTTTGAATGCTGTGGACAATGTAATTTCAAAATAAGCAAAATGAAACCCTATTGAAAAAAAGTTTGGCAGATAATTTTTTTTTTCAGAATGTGCAGCGGGGTATGAAGCTCGCAGCTATCCAAGATTGAAAGGGATTAATACTCAAATTGTAGAGCAGAACAACGCGAAAATCAGAAAATTAAAGAGCTCCCTGTCTTACATGAAACCAGAGAATTTCATGGATACATTGAAATTATTCCTGTGGTACAACAATGAACAAATCAACAAGAAATATAGTTAAATGTGCTGGGGTAAATGCCAGGTTATGCAGCAGTTATTTATTAACAAATATGTATATTATTTTGAACTCTTATTTGAAGTTTTCTTTGCATGATATTTATGTGATATTCATGTAAAATTCATATGAAATTCATGACAAATTCATGAAGTTTTCACATAAATTTTCTGTCTTGTTTTTTTGTCTTTTTCATATGAAGAATTCACATGAAATTTATATGAGCCACTTTTGCCTTTGTAGACCATGAAGAATTGTGCAAAAACATCTTGCATGCTGTTGCCCCTCTGTCAAAATAATTTATTTTTTGTTTTGTTCTTTTCTGCCATATGATTTGCTATCTTGACTATATGCCAACAGGAGATGTAAATAAATTGAAAAACTTTTGATAAAGTTGTATGGAAAACATGACATAATATGTTTAACAGAAAAACAGTTAAAAGCCTCAATAAACTCCAATTTTCCCAATCTTGTGTGCATATTTCAAAACAATTTTTTAAAATTTACATATATAAAGAATGCAGGAAAACAAGCACAAAGTTTATATAATGTGTACACCACTAGCACCAAAAGGATGTCTTATGATGTAGCCTAGATATATTTAATGCTTAGTATCCTAAAACCAAAATATATTTCAACACTAGCACCACACATATACAACCTTGATAACACTAGCACCACACATATACAACCTTGATAACACTAGCACCACACATATACAACTTCTATTACACTAGCACTAAACATTTATAGCCTTTATTTCACTAGCACCACACTTGATACAGCCTCTATTACACTAGCACCACACATACACAGCCTCTATAACACTAGCACCACACTTATACAGCCTTTATTACACTAGCACCACACATATACAACCTCTATAACACTAGCACCACACATATACAGCCTCTATAACACTAGCACCACACATATACAGCCTCTATTACACTAGCACCACATACATACAACCTCTAAAACACTAGCACCACACATATACAGCCTCTATAACACTAGCACCACACATATAAAGCCTCTATAACACTAGCACCACACTTATACAGCTTCTATAACACTAGCTCCACACATATACAGCCTCTATTACACTAGCACCACACATATACAGCCTCTATAGCACTAGCACCACACTTATACAGCCTCTATAACACTAGCACCACACATATACAGCCTCTATTACACTAGCACCATACATATACAGCCTCTATAGCACTAGCACCACACATATGCAACCTTTATAACACTAGCACCACACATATACAACCTTTATAAAACTAGCACCACACATATACAACCTCTATAGCACTAGCACCACACATATACAGCCTCAATAACACTAGCACCATACATATACAACCTTTATTTTACTAGCACCACACATATACAACCTTTGTAACACTAGCACCACACTTATACAGCCTCTATAACACTAGCACTTCATATATACAACCTCTAAAACACTAGCACCACACATATACAGCCTCTATAACACTAGCACCACACATATACAGCCTCTATAGCACTAGCACCACACTTATACAGCCTCTATAACACTAGCACCACACATATACAGCCTCTATTACACTAGCACCATACATATACAGCCTCTATAGCACTAGCACCACACATATACAACCTCTATAACACTAGCACCACACATATACAGCTTCTATAACACTAGCACCACACTTATACAGCTTCTATAACACTAGCACCACACTTATACAGCCTCTATTACACTAGCACCACACATATACAGCCTTTATTTTACTATCACCACGCATAAACAACCTTTGTAACACTAGCACCACACTTATACAACCTCTATAACACTAGCACCACACATATACAGCTTCTATAACACTAGCACCACACTTATACAGCCTCTATTACACTAGCACCACACATATACAGCCTTTATTTTACTAGCACCACACATATACAACCTTTGTAACACTAGCACCACACTTATACAACCTCTATAACACTAGCACCACACATATACAGCCTCTATTACACTAGCACCACACATATAAGACTTCATTAACACTAGTGCCACACATATACAACCTAAATTACACTAGCACCACATATATACGACTTCTATTACACAAGCCCCACACTTATACAGCTTCTATAACACTAGCACCACACATATACAGCCTCTATAATACTAGCACCACACATATACAGCCTCTAGAGCACTAGCACCACACATATACAGGCTCTATAACACTAGCACCACACATATACAGCTTTTATAACTCTAGCACCACACATATATAGCCTTTATTACACTAGCACCACACATATACAACCTCTATAGCACTAGCACCACACTTATACAGCCTCTATAACACTAGCACCACACATATACAGCCTCTATAACACTAGCACCACACATATACAACCTTTATAGCACTAGCACCACACATATACAACCTCTATTACACTAGCACCATACATATACAGCCTCTATAGCACTAGCACAACACATATACAGTCTCTATAACTCTGGCACCACACATATACAGCTTTTGTAACTCTAGCACCACACATACATAGCCTTTATTACACTAGCACCACACATATACAACCTCTATAGCACTAGCACCACACATTTACAGCCTCTACAGCACTAGCACCATACATATACAGCCTCTATAGCACTAGCACCACACATCTACAGCCTTTATTTTACTAACACCACACATATACAGCCTCTGTAGCACTAGCACCACACATATACAGCCTCTATAGCACTAGCACCACACATATACAGCCTGTATTACACTAGCACCACACATATACAGCCTTTATTTTACTAACACCACACATATACAGCCTCTATAGCACTAGCACCACACTTATACAGCCTCTATAGCACTAGCACCACACATATACACTATATAGCACTAGCACCACACATATACAGCCTGTATTACACCAGCACCACACTTATACAGCCTCTATAGCACTAGCACCACACATATACAACCTTTATAACACTAGCACCAAACATATACAACCTTTATAAAACTAGCACCACACATATACAACCTCTATAGCACTAGCACCACACATATACAGCATCTATTACACTAGCAATAAACACATACAACCTTAAGCTTTATCATTAATTGTATACAATCATTCATGAAAAGTTACGTCAGCTGTGTGACTACGCACTTTGAAAAATTACGCTCTTTGGGAAAAAATTTTTCAAAGTGCATGAAACTTTCGGACCAAACTAACGCACTTTGAAAAAAATAATTTTTTTTTCAAAGTGCGTTAATATTGACCATATTAACACACTTTGCATAAAATGTAAAGATTGATCAATATTCCTTCAAATAATCGGTATAATAAATAACAGATCCTGGTTTGATAACTTTTTTATGATAAAGCTGGTGTAGATCCTGACGTTTCAAATATTTAAGGTTTTGATAAAATTAAAGGGAAATTAAAGGGTCTTGAAAAAAAGGGTGACGATTGTTTAAGTTCATTAATTCGTTTCTTTTTATTTTTTTTTTTTTTTAGTTTTTGATAAGTAGATGTAAATGTGCATAGGGGGCATTAATAGAAGAAAGCTTCAAGCAACATTTATCATTATATATAATAAAAAGGGGCCAATTTGATTGTTCAAAACTATGAAAATTCTTTCTTTCTCAAAAATTTTACTGTACTTAAAAACTTCTAGTTTTCATCTATTTTAATGAACTCATTTATTATTGAAAGTTTTCAACGTCATACCAGTTAGGTAAATACATAATTATATGAATGCTTTGAGTATAGCATAGACATCGAGACTGGGCGAAGGGCCAGGGGAGGGGATGGGGGGCTAAGCCCCCAACTTATTTATTAAAGTTATATACATCGTATAAGCATTGAAAATGTAGCGTACCCTTTTTAGGTTTATTGCTTCCCTTCCCCGTTTGTTACCGACACCTATGTATTAGAAAGATAAAGATTTGGGCTGAGGGATCTTATACCCGTCTTCTCCTCTTTTTGACGGGAGTAAATCAGTTCATTTCTGAGGTTAGAGTTAGGCTTAGTTTTTTGAAAGATAAATAACAAATAAAATCTTTCCATGACTAAAACATGATTTTTTTCAAAGTGCGTTAAGTGTCTCCATGGTAAATTATATCGATGTAGACTCTTAATGTACTTTGAAAAAAAAAATTTAAAGTGCGTTGAGTTGGTCCCAAATTTAATGCACTTTTAAAATTTTTTTTCAAAGCGCGTTGATTTTGTCCCAATTGAAATTTTTTTTCCAAAGTGCGTAATTTTTTCAAAGTGCGTCGCCACACAGCTGCATCGCATTCGTATCTATTCGTAAACTCTATCTATTACTTCTTTTTTGGATTTTGCTTTATTTCAAACTGTCTTGTATTTTAATTTACATATACGTCTGGGTGTTTTGTATTTTATGTAATTTGTGTGAATGTAAAAATAAGTTCTTTAAAAAAGGACTAGAAAACAATACGTATCGAACGCATATCAAACATATCAACTAGCACCATATCAAACATGGGCCTCTTGAAATATTAGAGGCGCGATGTCAGATGTCGTGGAGGAGTAAACATCCCCTGTAGACCGGTAACACTTTGTGCTTCTTGTCATGATAGGTCAAATGAAAGAGAATAGTCCAGACAGTGTGTTAATAATGTCCTAACGCCAGATTAACCACCTAACAGCAGTTGTTTCACCGTCGCTTAAGGAAATGTTCGTTCGTAGGACATGTTTTTGCATATTAAATCAACTAACAAAATAAAATTCCATAGGCAAGTTATAAGAGTTTTATACATATATAGCTCCAAATAAACTAGAGGTATTGTGAGCATACTTGCAGATCTGTAGCTTTATGGTTATACATATCTGTCTTCAACCATACAAATATATATAAAACCATAACGCTACAGATCTGCAGCTACTGTGAGCACTGGGATCCCCCTACCTCCCATGTGATAATGGCAAAGTCCATGTTTTTCTATGAAAGACCCGAAATAAGCGGCAAATCAATAAGTATAATAGTGGCATTACGTAAAAAGAATCTGTGAAAGTATCATTTTAATGTATTCTTAATATTGGGGGTGTTGCAGATAAGAGATCGGTACCTTTCAGTATTATAGAAAGAATGACAGTATCCATGTTTTGCAATGGGAAACACGAAATATATGTTCGATCAAAAAGTAAAATTGGAGGTGCTCAGTGACAATAAATCACAATAATATATGATAAAGATTCTGTGAAATTCTTATCAAATATGAGAGGAGTTGCGGATAAAAGATGGGTACCCCAAAGCGTTTACTTGATATGCGCCAGTAAAAATTAATGCAAGACTTTTAATACTCTCGTGGATGTTTTACTGACTGTAGACATAAATAATTAACTTAACTGTACGATAAATAGGCTGAATTTTTCCATCATCAACTTCTCTTATTAAAACATCACCTGCATATGCTGTTTATACCTACAAAATATTTCAAGGCACAAGAGTATGCTCTAAGTACTATTAGTTATAAGCTAAAGCAAGCTACTGATAAATAAGTTTGATGTTACAAGGATAACAAGTAAGCTTTTGTAAATTCTACAGTATTGTATTAACTTGTATCATAAAGCAATGAACTTTTTGCCCACTCAATAAAGGTGTAAACCTGCACTTCATTAATACTGGCATACTGAAATTTTAAGTCAAAAGTCGGTTCTGAACACTGGTATCTCATGAAGTTTGAAATAATGTTGTTTTTTTTTTAGTACATGTACCTTCATGAATAATTAGCCAGTAGGCCTGATGAAAACTTCTGTTTGAGAACTTTCTTTCTCTTATTGATAAAGGCATACCATACCTTTGTTATAACAAACCAAAAGTTCCTTTAAAATAATAAAACAAATATGTTTTGCAACTATCTAAATAATTTTTTATTAATATATTTTAACAATTCAAAAACATAATCAATTCAAAGAGATATCGCAATATTTAACAAAGCATCTATATATATATAAAGGACAAAAAGTAACACTATCTAACATTACATTCACATAAGAATTTTCTGAGAAAATTATTGACAGTTTAAAGGTAGAATACAAATGCCATCTTACTAAACACTAAAACAAGATATAAAATATAAAGGCCACACATGAAAGTATAAATTGAGAAACAAGTTATGTACATTTGAAACATACAACTTAATACTCACACAAGAGAATATACATGTAAATAAAGATAAAAAAAGGGAATGTAAAGGTGAAGTGGCTAATTACCGCATCTCACTTAAAGCTCACACAAAATAAAAAGAGGAAAAAAGTAATCTACTTGTGGAGCGGCCAATTACCACATCCGACTTAACACTCGCACAAGAGAATATACATGTAAATAAAGAAAAAAAAAGGGAATATAATTGTGAAGCAGCTAATTACCGCATCTCACTTTAAGCTAACACAAAATAAAAGGATAAAAAAGTAATCTACTTGTGGAGCGGCCAATTACCGCATCCGACTTTACACTCACACAAGAGAATATACATGTAAATAAAGATAAAAATAGGGAATGTAAAGGTGAAGTGGCTAATTACTGCAAAATACGTTAATGTTAAACAAATTCAATGCACTCATCTTTCAGTGACAATTTCAACACCTACTCAGACAATTTGCAAACATCACACAAAACGAAAGTTGATTCTCTGACTCTTTTCAAATTCATACACACAGTGTGATACCAAGAAATGGCACATCCATCACATTGAACCTGCAAATAAAGCAAAATGTTTGCATTATATCTTAATAATTACAGTAAAATATTTACAAAAATAAGTTTAAACAATACATACATCATTTAAAATAATCTGATTGAAAATGAAATACTGTTCATTCAAAGCTCTTAATTTATTGGACATTCAACCCATCAGAAAGTCTTACTTAATCATTCTTGAACAAATAGATTTTTATTTGGCAAGTATGCAATTTGATGTTGACAGTAAAAATATATTTTCCCCACTCAAATAAATAAATGATTATTTGTTTTAAATAATAAAAAGGTTTACTTACCCACTTGATTCTTTTCACTTTGCTGTTTGGAGGTTCATGGCGGAAACAACGTCTGCAGAAATTCCTAGTGTCCTCATCTACCAAATATAAATCTCTTGCATTATGCAAATGATTCGTTTCTTTCAATCTTAATTACCATTAAATCTTAACTTTCAAATCAAAATTAATTTTTTCCCTATTAGTGATAATTAACAATTTAGAAGAAAAGTTTATCATATGAGTTTTCTAAGTTTGAACTTTCCTTCCGCTTTCAACATGACACTATTATCAATGAAGTGGATGACAAGGACAATAAAAAAATTTTACTATTAGAAATAAATTTTCAATCTTTTCAATTATTAAGAGAGAGATACATGTGTTTCTATATTGCAACTCCTCTTTGATTGGGGGGGGGGAGAGAGATTACAGCAATGATCAAGCTCCAATGATCCCAGTCTTCCAATCAAATTGTGCAATATGTGCAATGTATGCACATATACATGTAAGTTAAAATCTAGCATATGCTATTCTAACAAATCCATAAAAAGGTTGTACCTTTATGATTCAGTGATACACTGTATGATATTTTTTTAAATATCTAGGATTACTTTTCTGAACTGAACAATGTAATGCACCTTGATTATTTATGATGGTCTTCATAATGTTGCACCTCATTTCTTGGACAGTGTCCTCCTGACTTGCGAGATGTAATGATATATTTAGTACAACTCACTCTGCAAACTGAAGAATAAAACAAATTTATTTGAGCCATAAATAAATTAAGAATTCACAATATATTATTTACTATAACATGCTGCAATGTGTATACCAAATTTTTTTTCTTGCTCCAGAATAGAGCTCTTTAAATTTTCAATTTCATAGATGGTTTAGTTTTCTTATCAGAGATACGATACAAAAATTGAACATGTTTATCTTTACATTTGCAATGAAAATTGCTGTTTGAAATCCATCCTTTTGGACATGTTCTTACTTTCATACAATAAACGCCGCAGGAAACACTGTCCTGTTGCTTCGAGTGGTGAATTGTATCAATTTTCCACCCAACAGCATCATGTCCTCTTTGTTTCAAATAATTCCTAAACAAAATAACAAAAAAAAAAAGAATTGTGATAACAATTTTATACTGGCCATCTTTATTTTTAAAGCTTGAATGACATTTTTATTATTCTTGTCTGCCATTTCAGTACTTTATGTCTTATGCTTACTTACATCCACAAGTTAAAAATCAACTGGCATGTTGTTTTGGTCTCCCCCAATGGATCGATAATTGCCAGAGATTTGTTCTGTTGATCAATAACCTTATAAAGAAACAAGCAAATATATACATGTATATACATAAACAAACACAGTCAAATCAATTCAGATGCTTGTGTCCCTGGACAAATTGTCTTAATTTATGAAGCATATCCTTTAGTAAGTAAATTATGAATTCTGTTTACAACCTTTATCTGATATACCTTTGGCATTTAATGAGTGAAGATCAATTAATATAACAGAAAAAATGTCAAATCTACTTTAATATTTTCTAAATATGATAAAATCATTTTACCAGCAAAATCCAGTGAATTTCTCTCCTATTAACAATGGCCAGCAACACCTTTCCTTTGTTCT
This sequence comes from Saccostrea cuccullata, assembly GCF_032062105.1. NCBI lineage: Eukaryota > Metazoa > Mollusca > Bivalvia > Ostreida > Ostreidae > Saccostrea > Saccostrea cuccullata. Next base: position 59,820 of record NW_026939841.1, read on the forward strand.
CATTAAGGACCTGGATGAAAAAAGTTCTTGCCAGTAATTTTGAAATTTTATACAATCTAACAATTACAAATCCATATATGTGAAGCTAAAATTAAAAAATATACAAGTTTTTACCATTTTCTTTATATATTTGATAGGAAATAGATTTAAACATTGGACATATAAGACAATGAAAAGAAAAAGTGTAACATACATCTGAAACTTCGCTTTGATGCCGAGGATTAAAAATCATGGATATAACACTGCACGGCACATAAAAGAACTTGTTGCTTAGCTTTAAAGAAATAAAAATAAAAAATAGACAAACAGATGTATACATACTCTTTCTATGCAAAGAAAGAGAATACATACAAGTACATAGGTATATAGAATAAATCTGGATATCTTTATTGTCTATAGATTTTTAGCGAGTTAAAGTTCAAACACACTATATATGAACAAAAATAAGTTTGAAATAATTCAACCAAAAAAAACTTAATAAGTACTTTTGTCTTCTGAAAACCATTAATTTTTAAATTAACATAAATGTATATTATGTATATTCACTTGTGTATTAAATGCTGGGGACAATTTGTTCACATTTATCTGAGAAAAATGTACACAATGAATGCTTTTTGTAAAAGATCAAGATTTACTCATATAAAAATAATGATTACGATTCTGACCCAAATTTTCAAATTAAACAGATTTTACTCTTTTCAGATATTCATACACAGAGTATCTCTTTTATGAGTTTGGATTTTTTTTTTACAACTAATTGTCATTTTAAAAGCAAATCTATCTATGCCATAAACATGTCATGTATATTTTCTTAATACACATTAGTTAATTAGTACATACATTATGGCTTTTCAATGACAAATTTTGAACCAATAGTATTGTTTACTTACACCACAAATAATCCCAAGATAAGCATCAATTATCTACAAAAAATAAATTCAACAATGATTAAAATGAAATGAAACAAAAAATTAAAGTTTTTGAATATTATTGAGAGATCTACCAATAAGAAAAAGGAATGTAAATTGAAACTACAAATGAAATATTTAAATTTCTTTTGTAAATTTAGTGTGAATTTAATTCCATTTACAATTTCAAAGCACTGAATTTGCAATGCTGTCATGTCCCACGAGTGAAAAAATATCAATATTTTAAGCTTATTACATAAAAAAGATCAGTGTAGTACTAGCAGACTAGTACATCATATTTGAGCAGTTTTTAGACATAAGCAATAGTTAGACTGATGATTGTAGACAGGAATTTAAAACAATTTGGAGAATTCTTGAAAGTTTAAGTATCTGTCAGCATGGTTTATTTAGGTTTGCTAGTTATTTTATAAAGCCTAAGGTCTTTCTTGAAGGGAAGGAAAATCTCAAGTTTTGTCAAACTTATCATTTTAGTTCATAGTGGAAAAGATTATCACTTTGATATCTGTTCACAGTGATAGAAGCCTTATTCAAAAATACCACGAAGTTAGAGAAGGTGATATACCAGTATACTTACTTCATCTGTTATCAAACTTTTTACACTAATGAGTGACTTGTTGTTAATGCTCACACCACATGTTTTTGACAGCAGAAATGGCTCAACACTATCATTTCTCTTTTGGGACCAAATCTTGTGGATATCTGAAAGTGTTTATAAAAAAAATTACAAATTCATTGTTCAAATTGCACATAGAACTGTACATAGATTTCTTTTTCAAAGAATAGAAGTAACTGTGATAAAATGGTTTACAAAACAGGGGTTTTAGAGAGAGAGAGAGAGAGAGAGAGAAACAGTTACTTTGTTACAAACAATAGTTACATTCTTCAGATTCTTTCTTCATAGATATATTGTCAGGTTTTATAAAATCATACAATGTAAAATTACAAAACTATACAATAAGCTCATTATCTTACATTTAGTTAAAGCAACATCATCCCAGCCAACTTTCAACAGACTTTGCATATCGATGTTTTCTGTGCTGCCATTTTCATTTGTGTCACCGTCTGTTTCCTCCAGGTCTGTCCTCTCTGACACATCCGTCTTTTCCTCATCCATCTCCATCTGATATACTTTATTTTCCTTGCTCCCTGGATCACCTGAAAAGAAACCCTCTCCAACACTCAATGTTGGAGAGGCAGGCAGAGAAGAATTCATACCAGGTGTTTCATTTGAAGCACCTGGAATGACTTCCTCACTGCCACTTACCTCCTCTGATATTAGCATTTCTTTTTTTCCTGTTCTTTCCATTCCATTTTCATCTAACTGTGGTGGCTCGTGTGTCATCTCCATTTCAGACTCAGTTCTTTCCTCATCCATACTTTCTGGATCACCTGAAAAGAAACCCTCTCCAACACTCAATGTTGGAGAGGTAGGCAGAGAAGAATTCATACCAGGTGTTTCATTTGAAGCACCTGGAATGACTTCCTCACTGCCACTTACCTCCTCCAATACCTCTCCACTTCCTTCTTTAAAATCCTTACTACTGCTACCATTTGAATTCTGGAAGTATCAAATAGATTGATAATTAAAATATTTTAGTGTACATGTATTATACACATACATAAGGATGTTTTGTTTTTTTTTCTTTTTCTTTTTTAAATTTTATTTTAGTTGGATGTTTTATTGTTTAATATATCACAATTTTAAGCATATTTATTTGACATTTATATAAAATTTATGTGTGTTTGCATGTAATAACAATGCACAATCAACATTTTCAATCCAAAGAACATATATTGCATGCAATTATATGTGAAGCATTATGCATGCCATTTTAATAACATCTTAATTCATTCTGTCTTCAAGCATTTCTACACTGTATTTCAAAACTTTATCTGTATATCACATTATTTAAGTATATACTACATGCAAATTAGGAAACCTGGAAATCTTAGAACTCTTCAATTGGAACTTATACCCCTGTGGATGTTGGGTCATCAATATGATAAAATATTGTTAAGGCGAGTTCTGTAAAATTATATTACCTATGTCTGATCAACATTATACTGTATACAGGAAATATAAGATGAAATAGCATAAAACTGCATGTATATAGAGTATAGACAAATGGACAAAAACTGCCCCACTCAATATATATGTATGATGCAAAGAAAGATGAAGTGGGGATGCATTTACTCAATGGAGTCAATTCTTAATACATGTATATTCACTGTCAAGTAATAATGACTTCTGCTTCTGGCTTTCCCCTCTTGAGGATAGTTTCATTATTCAGAAAGTAACAGTGATTTTATTATAAAGGTTTCTTGATGAATTATATCCAAGATATTTAAAAGAAAGTATAGTATTATAAAATATGGAACAAGAAATTTTATAAAACAGGACATGCACATTAGTACTGACAAGGCAAAAGCTCATGTGATATTAAAATGCAGGTAACTTAAGTGCACAAAATTCATTTTGACTAAAACAATAACATTATTTTTGGGATGTTAAAATTTAAAATACATGTGTCACCGGGCTTGTATGTGGAAAAAGTGTCATTAGCTTGGTGCTTAGAGAATATGCCACAGACTCTAGGTTGAGTCCTGGTTGAGAAGGCTTCTTTGGCCATTTTGTAACACATGTATTAGATGTGATTTCATGTTGAAAATACTCCATTTACATAGAAATTTCAGTTAAAATAATCTAAACATGTATCATAACATGTAAACAAACATGTGTAATTAAACATGTATGCATATGCATTGCATATGCATTGCAGTTACTAATAAATACTATAAAACTTCAAATAAATTGTTTTCACTTAAACATATCTGATAAACTAAACTACTTGTAATAAATTACAATTTTTTTTTTCAAAAGATTGCAAGATAATCATGCCAATAACAAAAACATACTAAAGAATGCATCTTTAAAATCTAGATTATTTTAGGACTAAAATTGTTTGTTTTCAACAAGTAATTTTTCCCTTAATTATAACATCCCACCCACCCACTATAAAGATTTGTTATATCCTGATTACCGTGCAATCACGTTGCTACAAACTAGAAATTCTAAACTTTCAGAACAGTTCAACTCTCAAAATCATCATTCCAATACCTTCCACTCTACGTATGAATCAAGAATCTGATCCATCTTAATATTACTCAATGGTTTGTCTAAAATCAAGGAAAATGTGATGTAAGTGAAATATGTGAGATTTGAACATGAATTCATGTTTCTTACATTTGTAATTTTTGCCTCATGATAAGCAAACAACTGTAACAACAAAGGACAACATAAAAATATACAAAACAGGTATAATGTACATTTTTATACCTAAAAATAGTGAAGAGTTGTAAAAAAGGTGATGAATATTGCACACCAGTAAAGCAAACTGATATAATTAAACATATTACCAACAGTCCGTCTTTCATTTGGGGAAATGTACTCCATTTCCTCTGGCCACCACTCTGGTTTAAGGGATGGATACCCCCAAATATCCCTCTTCCTATCATACTTCAATTCCACTATAAAAAAGGTTTTGAAGTTAACAAAACAAAAACTAACCAGATATAGAAATAGAATATAAAACAAATATGAAATTCATACAACATTCACATATACAATTATTATATGTCTCTAGATACACAAAAATATTTCTGTCAAAAAATACTATAAAACATTTTTATATCTTACACAAATACAATTCTATGGAATTTTTTTTGTTTTACTTACTATACTGCCTAACCAAGTTCGAGATAATGCACCTCTTCACCTGCATTGTCCATGGTTGAATGACGATGTTCGCCATCTCTGAATAAAATAAAATACAATCAGTAACAATTTTGTTAAAATGATGTAAGATCTGATAAAAACTGATGAATAAAAATCTGCCCTGGTTTGTGGTTGGATATAATTTTCATCCATAAATTTTGCATAAATGCATTTTTTTCATTCCCATCAAATTTTTTTTTTTTAATTTTAAAGTTTAAAATACAATGTTCTCTTCTTCTATTCTCAATGAATCCCATTCTTCATGAAAGAATATCCTTTTGTTCATGCATTATTTACCATCTTTAATTGATTTCACTGGAGGGGGAGGACCAGTACATGCCAAGCTGATGGCACTCTTCACTTCCTCAGATTCAATCACCCCTTTCAGCTTCCTTGACCCTATACATAAGCATGGCAAATGTACATGCATTTCAAGTAAAATGTAATACATGTCCATTCAAGGTAATTATTAAAATAAATGAAATAAACTTCCACAGTTTATTTTGTCAATTATCAAAAGTGCTCATTTCTTTCACATGGTATTTACATTTATATCTAATATATAAATTACAAAATCTACTATTTAGACATTCACTTTTTATATATCAATAAATAACAGAATGACAGATTCTTAATCAATATCTTGAACAGAAAATTTGAAAATGCCATGTAAACTCTTGATAATAAATACATATTTAAAAAAAAAACTACCTTCAAACTTTAAAGTGGGGATAGGATTACGCTTTGTTGGCTGTGGAATATATAAAACTAATACTGCTGCATCGGTTTTCTGAATCCAATCCTTAACCTAAAAAAGTATTTTGTAGTGACCACAAACTCAATATGCTTATGGTTATTTTGAATTTAAGAAATTCTAGATTTATAAGTATTTTAGAAACACTGTGCCCCAAGTGATGACATCCTGTCTGTAATTCTATTTAGAGCTAATAAATTAATTCTTTTTCTTTTAATTCAATGTATTATAAACTGTGACAACAAATTTCAATTAAAAATGAAACCTGTAATCATGGTAATGGTATATTACAAATAAGCTGGACTTACCTTGTTCTGAACTGAAGCCCAGTACTGGTCATTTACTTTGGTTAAACCTTGTTAAAATAAAAGAAATATAAATAATCTGTGCCTGTGCAAACAAATAAATATTGACAATTATATAGAAACCATTACATACCGTAACATAAAAACTGAGCTATAGAGATTGTATAAATGTAGTGCTATTGATATACAGGTTCGATGAAATTGTGTTATAGAGGTTGTATATGTGTGGTGCTTGTGTAATAGAGGCTGTATATGTGTGGGGCTTGTGTAATAGAAGTCGTTTATGTGTGGTGCTAGGGTAATTTAGGTTGTATAAGTGTGGTGCTAGTGTTATTGAGGCTATATATGTGTGGTGCTAGTGTTATAGAGGCTGTATAAGTGTGGTGCTAGTGTTATAGAGGCTGTATATGTGTGGTGCTAGTGTTATAAAGGCTGTATATGTGTGGTGCTATTGTTATAAAGGTTGTGTATGTATGGTGCTAGTGTTATAGAGGCTGTATATGTGTGGTGCTAGTGTTATAAAGGTTGTATATGTGTGGTGCTAGTGTTATAAAGGTTGTATATGTGTGGTGCTAGTGTTATAGAGGCTATATATGTGTGGTGCTAGTGTTATAGAGGTTGTATAAGTGTGTTGCTAGTGTTATAGAGGTTGTATATGTGTGGTGCTAGTGTTATTGAGGCTGTATATGTGTGGTGCTAGTGTTATAAAGGTTGTATATGTGTGGTGCTAGTGTTATTGAGGCTGTATATGTGTGGTGCTAGTGTTATAAAGGTTGTATATGTGTGGTGCTCGTGTTATTGAGGCTGTATATGTGTGGTGCTAGTGTTATAAAGGTTGTATATGTGTGGTGCTAGTGTTATTGAGGCTGTGTAAGTGTGCTGCTAGTGTTTGAGAGGTTGTAAATGTGTGGTACTAGTGTAATAGAGGCTTTATAAGTGTGGTTCTAGTGTTATAGAGGCTGTATATTTGTGGTGCTAGTGTTACAAAAGCTGTATATGTGTGGTGCTAGTGAAATACAGGCTGTATATGTGTGGTGCTAGTGTTATAGAGGCTGTAGATGTGTGGTGCTAGTGCTATAGAGGTTGTATATGTGTGGTGCTAGTGTTATAGAGGCTGTATAAGTGTGGTGCTAGTGTTATAGAAGCTGTATATGTGTGGTGCTAGTGTTATAGAGGCTTTATATGTGTGGTGCTAGTGTTATAGAGGCTGTATAAGTGTGGTGCTAGTGTTATAGAAGCTGTATAAGTGTGGTGCTAGTGTTATAGAGGCTTTATATGTGTGGTGCTAGTGTTATAGAGGCTGTATATGTGTGGTGCTAGTGTTATAGAAGCTGTATATGTGTGGTGCTAGTGTTATAGAGGTTGTATTAGTGTGGTGCTAGTGTTAATATAGAGGTTGTAAATGTGTGGCACTAGTGTAATAAAGGCTGTATATGTGTGGTGCTAGTGTTATTGAGGCTGTGTAAGTGTGGTGCTAGTGTTATAGAGGTTGTATAAGTGTGGTGCTAGTGTTATAGAGGTTGTATTAGTGTGGTGCTAGTGTTAATATAGAGGTTGTAAATGTGTGGCACTAGTGTAATAAAGGCTGTATATGAGTGATGGTAGTGTAATAGAGGATGTATATGTGTGGTGCTAGTGTTATAAAAGCTGTATATGTGTGGTGCTAGTGTTATAAAGGCTGTATATGAGTGATGGTAGTGTAATAGAGGATGTATATGTATGGTGCTAGTGTAATAGAGGCTGTATAAGTGTGGTGCTAGTGTTCTAGAAGCTGCATATGTGTGGTGCTAGTGCTATAGAGGCTGTATATGTGTGGTGCTAGTGTTATAGAGGCTGTATAAGTGTGGTGCTAGTGTTCTAGAAGCTGCATATGTGTGGTGCTAGTGCTATAGAGGCTGTATATGTGTGGTGCTAGTGTTATAGAGGCTGTATATGTGTGGTGCTAGTGTAATAGAGGCTGTATAAGTGTGGTGCTAGTGTAATAGAGGCTGTATAAGTGTGGTGCTAGTGTTCTAGAAGCTGCATATGTGTGGTGCTAGTGCTATAGAGGCTGTATATGTGTGGTGCTAGTGTTATAGAGGCTGTATATGTGTGGTGCTAGTGTAATATAGGCTGTATATGGGTGCTACTAGTGCTATGGAGGTTGTATATGTGTGGTGCTAGTGTTAAAAAATGCTGCATATGTAGTGATTGTTTTATAAAGGACGTATATGTGGCAATTGTGTTATAGAAGTTGTATATGTGTGGTGTTAGTGTAATAAAGGTTGTATATGTGAGGTGCTAGTGTTCCAGAAGTTGTATATGTGTGGTGCTAGTGTAATAAAAGTAAAATATGTGTGCTGCTAGTGTAATAAAAGTTGTATATGTGTGGAACTAGTAATATTGAGGTTGTATATGTGTGGTGCTAGTGTAATAAAGGCTGTATATGTGTGGTGCTAGTGTTATAGAGGTTGTAAATGTGTTATGTTAATGTTATAAAAGTTGTATATATGTGTGGTGTTAGTGTAATAAAAGTATATGTGTGGTGCTAGTGCTATAGAGGTTGTATATGTGTGGTGCTATTGTAATAAAGGCTGTATATGTGTGGTGCTAGTGTTATAGATTTTGTATGTGTTATTTTAGTGTTATAGAGGTTATATATGTGTGTTGCTAGTGTTTTAGAGGTTGTTTAGTGTGGTGCTAGTGTTACACAGGATTTTTATGTAATTCACTAGTGTATCAAATGCTGGATGTGTGATTTTACATGCATTTTTTGTGTAATAAAGGATGTAATCTTTACGTATAGTTCTAGTGTAATAAAAGCTATATATGTGTGGTGCTTGCGTAATAAAAGACGTTCATACGTGCTATCATTATAAACGTTTTATGTGTGCAGTACACTGTGTTAGTGCTATGGAGGTAAATATCATATTTTTGGTTGCTTACTTGAAATATGACATTATAAACAACTATGTTTACGGTTAGGTGAAAATTGTAAAGCATGGCTCTCAAAAGAAACTTTCTCGCTTTTATTTTTCTTAAGCTGAATTCCATGTTAATTTTCTTGATCATATCTCGATTAGTGAATTATTCTTGTTGTGATTTGACATCATTATACAAAGAGCCAGACAGTTTGTGATAAGAAGTTCTCACATTAAATTAAGCAGTGACTTCAAGTGAAATTGCAAGATAAAAGCTTTTATATATTCTCTTAAGAGAAGTCGAAACGCTTTTGCCTACATCCACACGTAGCCAGGTAGAGCTTGTATGGTGCTAGTACAGATGAAAATTTAGGATTGTACAGCTTAATGGATAAAATAAACAACTTACTTGCATTGGCCATTCTTTTCCTAACACCACGTACAACACACTGACTTAGTCTTTAATCTACAACCTACAATGCAGACATTTCTTGAGTAGTGCACTAAATAGAATGAAATAATTAGATGTACATGTATTAACATTATCAATACCACACCCTTAAAAATGCTTGATAGCAAAAGTATTATTTCGTCAAAACTCAAAACCCAAGCCTTTCTACTTTACACATTTTTTTTGGGGGGGGGGGGGGGGGGGTATTCTGGGCCGTGCTATTGGCTGGGTACCGAATTCAATATTGTAGGTATATAAAGACTGTAGTCGAGACATTTTCCCCTTTCAAATTTGAGAAAAATTCGGGATGGGAATCAATGATTGGGTTAGCATGGTTAACATTAGCTTATAAACGAAAGTAAAGGAGTTATGTATGTGATTGTATTCTCATTTTTCCTATTACGATAATATAACGTTAAATACTCTATTATCATTAATATAACAAATTCAAAAAAATATACCCTTTCGTTTGAATGGTACATTTCAAAAGTGAAAGAAGGAAGCACGCATGTCGCATGACCCACTTGGGCCTTTACTTCGCGCATGCCCTATGGGGATGGTGCTTAGGCTGGTGCTAAAATGCTGAATTGTACTACTATAATAACTCCACAATGTATGACAACAGAGTCTGCGCAGAATGAAAAGTAATCTACGGCAGGCCGATAGAGTCAAAATAACTTTTTGAAAATTCATCAGTCACAATATATATATACATGTATAAGGAAACATGAGTACATGTAGATGTAAACATACATGTATATCAACAAGCTAATTCAGAGAATTTGTGTCCCCCGCTTAGGGAAAAAGTAAACAATGCAGAGTTCGGGGGGAGGGGGGAGTCGGATCCCCCTGACTGAATTTGTAGAATTATTAAATGCATACATGTATACTGAAGCAAATAAAATATGGCAATATGGATATAAAGATTTGATTGCTTATTCTTTAATATGTGTATAGAAGATTCTTTTTATATGGAATATTTAACACACTGTAATGATGATCGTATGAGTTTGTACAAGCCACACCTCATAAATTTTTCATTTCACAAGCTGAATATTATTATTTAATTAAAAAAAGTATATCGGGAAAAAAAAAAATAATGAAACGTCTGGAAATCGAACCCGTTACCTCTCACATGTGAAGCGAGAGACATACCACTAAACCACGGGGCCGCTCTACAAAAACGCAAATTATATGCAATCATGAAGTCACATACATGTATATATTCATGTTCGGTATTGTCAAAATTTTACACAATCCACGGTGTTTGTTTTATTTAGCCTTAATCAAACAGTTCTAATAAAAGTAATAAGAACATAACGTCCGACGAGAACCTGTTTTATACGCAATAACTCTCCTCATGCCCCTGTGCTAAAAATAGCGACATGTAATACTATTAATACTGATAAAACAAACGGGGCGGGGTACTTTGAGAGGGATGAGAGAGGTCCTAGGGAGTTTTGATATAGAATTACGTTGCATTAGCTCAAAATCTTCTTGAAATATCGTCCGGAAATGATAGTGTTACACACAGACAGAATGTATAAATTTACGACCTTGAACTTTGATCTTTTGACCTCAAAATCAATAGGGGTCTTCATTAGGCTACAGGGAGTTGTTATGTAAAATTTCATTGCAATAGCTCAAATGGTTCTTGAGATATCGTGTGGAAACGAAAGTGTTATAACAGACAGAATTTGCTTATTTATGACCTTGACCTTTGACCTTTTGACCTCAAAATCAATCGGGGTCTTCTTTAGTCCATAGGGAGTTGCTATGCTAAATTTCATTGCAAAAGCTCAAAGGGTTCTCGAGATATCGTGTGGAAACGAGAACGTTACAGACAGACAGAAAGAGGGACGGACGGACAAACCCAAATTAATATCCCCCACTTTTCAAGCGGGGGACAATTAAGTATATTAAACTTCACATGGCATAGGGATAAGGTTATATGTTTTATTTATTTATTTGATGTAATCAATCGATTGGCGTGCGTGATAATTTGCATAATGTATATGCATAAAATTATCATGCAAGCAAATCGATTGATCAACGTCATGTTATAGAAAAAAAGAAAAAAGTTATTCCTTATATTAACATGGTCTTGATTCCGCCAATCCACGTGCTACAAGCCCCGCTTCTTGTCTCTATTTGTCCCGCAAGTGATTTTTTTTAACCGCGCCTATCGATTAACCAGTACATTGATGGAGAAATAAAGTACATTAACTATTTGTGTGTAATTTTTTCTAGAACAAGGACATTAGAAATGTAAATATAAAGTCATATAAGATGGAAGAAGCAACAATTTTATTTCTATTCACATATATTTCAAAGTTATAATTATAATCAGTCAGACACTCTTTAAGGTACTCCAATCCTCAGGTTCTGAAAATCAGGCATTGACTAATTGAAAATGCTCACAAAAATGTCTGAATTCTTAAAGTAACGTGTTTTACCCACGATAATTCCCCAAACTTTATCTGTAAAGTTAATCATATTATATAGGGAAAATTAGTAAATCTCGAATAAATCAGGAAATGCGAATAAAACACCTACTATGCATTGTCCAATTCAAATTTGATCAATTTATATGGCAAAATAAATATTACATCTAATGTCAGAGATGCACCTAATTATTCCCCTTCGCTTGAAAAGCGGGAGGGTATATAGTAATCGTTAAATCCGTCCGTCCGTCCGTCTGTTACGCTTTAGGGTACCCATCTCTTATCCTCAACTCCTCTTAAACCACTGAGTGAAATTTAATGAAATTTTCACAGAATCTTTATTACATATTGCCATTGTACACCTCCTATTTTATTTTTTGATCCGAAAAATATTTTGGGTTTCCCGGCCACCGCATTACATGGACTTTGCCATTTTAATCATATGGGAGGCGGGGAGTATCATTTAGTGAGTTCATTGCTCACAGTACCTCTAGTTTAGAAAAGATGTCTAAATTTTGGAAGAAAAAAAAGCTCGTTTATGTTATTTACATGGAGTTTGGTGTCTCAACAATAGAGTTAACCAGAAGTCTCTGTCGAGACTGTAGGTCTACTGGTTTGTACTTATAATAAAGGAAGAGAAAAGTAGCCATTAAGACTTGAAACTTTACAATAGTAATAAATATAATAATAATGTTTGATTAAATCTCTTGTTGGGGCAACTTGTGTGCCAAATTATATTAAAGGAAGGATATGGAGATAACGAACAGTATTCAGTCTCAAAGTCCATAAAACAATACAAAATAAGAGCAAACATCAGAGGTGGGATCAGGTGCCATGGAGGAGTGAGCATCCCTTGCCGACCGGTCACACCCGTCGTGTGCTCCTTGTCATGATCAGGAAATAACGGGAAAAATCCGTCGTCAATTCAGTGTATAAATAATGGACTAACAATTGGTATGAAAAAGTCAGTCAGCATTTGACTCAGTGATAAATTGTATTTGCTGACAAGGTCATTGTATCGACCATAGAACTTACGAAATGATGACTTTAAACGAAACTGCTGATATTCTTGTTTCATCAACTTGCTTGTCAATAATTTACCTCGTTTTTGAAATTGTTCATACGTAGAGCATGCTCTTGCGTGTCGATTCAACTGAGATATATATGCTCCGTATGCAGGTGATGAAGGTATATTGCTGCATAAGTAAGGGAAGTTGACGATAGAAAAGTTAAAGTCATCACGTTTATCATATAGCTTGGTTTTTAGATTACCATTAGTGTTTTTTTAAATAAAATATCCAAGTATGAAACAGAAGTGTCGGACTCTGTGGTATCTTTTATCTCAAGCTCACCAGGATATATCGTATCGACGTAGGAATGGAAATTACCATTATTAATTGACAATACGTCATCGATATATCTGAATGTCGAGTTGAAGGCCGCAGCAAGTGTTTTCTTCTTTTCACGCTTTAGATTCTGCATAAATTCTGCTTCATATGAATATAAAAATAAGTCTGCTAATAACGGAGCATAATGTGTACCCATGGGAATTCCAATAGATTGTTGGAATACCTGGTCTCCAAAAACCACATTGATATTATCAATCAGAAACTCAAGCATCTTCTTGATGTCAACTTCAGAGTACTTATGTGTGCAATCAGAATCTGTTTTAACAAAATAATTTTGCAAATGACCAATGACGAGGTAAGTAAATTTACGACTTCCATTTTTATTGAAGAAGCAGCTGTCAATGATATCAAAAAGCCTGGATTTTAATTCATCGTGGGGAATTGTTGTGTATAAAGTTGAAAAGTCGTAAGTTTTTTAGCTGTTGATTTTTGTAACGTCTTGTGATTTCAAATTCTCCAAAATTTCTTTAGAATTTTTTAGTATCCACATCTGATTCACACCACTTCTTGAATATATAGTTGCACAGTACTCCTGAAGTTTATCCTTCACTACTGTCAATATCTTAGTGAGGAGTAACGAAAGAGGCTTGTTTGAACATTTACTGGAACCTGCAATGTATCTTTGTTTGTAAGGATTCTTATGAAGTTTCGGAATCCAATATATACAAGCTGTAATTCAGAGAATTCGTGTCCCCCGCTTAGGGAAAAAGTCGGCTCCCCCTGACTGAATTTGTAGAATTATTAAATGTATACATGTATACTGAAGGAAATAAAATACATGTATGTCAATATGCATATAAAGATTTGATTGCTTATTCTTTATTATGTGTATAGAAGATTTTTTTATATGGAATATTTATCACACTGTAATGATGATTTTATAACCTCATAAATTTTTCATTTCACATGCTCAATACTATCATTTAGTAAAAAAAAAAAAAGTTTAAAAAAAAAAAAAAAAAGGAAGGATCGACCGAAATTCGATCCCGTGTCCTCTCACAGTTGAAGCGAGAGACATAACCACTAGACCACGCAATCGCTTTACACGGTGTGAAGTATATGCAGAACTGAAGTCACATACATGTATATATTCATGTTTTCATGTTCGGTATTATCAAAATTTTACACAATCCATGGTGTTTGATTTATTTAGCCTTTATTAAACAGTTCTAATAGATGTAATAAGAACATAAAGTCCGCCGAGAACATGTTTTATACGCACATAACTCTCCTCATGCCCCTGCGCTAAAAATAGCGACATGTAATACTATAAATACTAATAAAACAAACGGGGCGGGGCACTTTGAGAGGGGCGAGAGACGTCCTAGGGAGTTTTGGTATAAAATTACATTGCATAAGCTCAAAATCTTCTTGAAGTATCGCCCGGAAATGATAGTGTTACACACAGACAGAATGTATAAATTTACGACCTTGACCTTTGACCTTTTGACCTCAAAATCAATAGGGGTCTTCATTAGGCCACAGGGAGTTGTTATGTAAAATTTCATTGCAATAGCTCAAATGGTTCTAGAGATATCGTGTGGAAACGAAGTGTTTTAACAGACAGAATTTGCTTATTTATGACTTTGACCTTTGACCTTTTGACCTCAAAATCAATAGGGGTCTTCTTTAGTTCATAGGGAGTTGCTATGCTAAATTTCATTGCAAAAGCTCAAAGGGTTCTCGAGATATCGTGTGGAAACGAAAGCGTTACAGACAGACAGAAAGACGGACGGACGGACAAACCCAAATTAATATCCCCCACTTTTCAAGCGGGGGACAATAAGGTAGTTCAAATTCATTTTGGCTCTTTGGAATATTAAAAGTATTCAAAACTGACAGGTTATTTTGAAGAATTTCTTCCTTAGAAAGGGAAGTATGAGTATAAGTAGAATTACCACCTGTAGAATTAACTCCAAGTTCTTCTAGAATGCAATTTATATAATGAGCCTTACAAACAAAGACAATGTTGTTACCTGCTTTATCAGCAAGAACCAGTACGTACTGATCGTATAATCTATCTAATTCTTTTGTCAGTTCTGGTTTATTGAACACAGAAGGATAGATGGTTTTCATATTTCCCCTCAATCTTTTAATACGTGACTTTAACATGGATCTGATCCTTTTAATCAATTCTGACAAGGTGTTAACGTCTTCTTTTTCATATCCGGCCCATCGTCTGGCGTAATTTTCAACAGAATTCATCCATAATATTTATGAAATTCTGACGCCAGTTGAAGGATCGGGATTCCCTATATTTAGGACCTTTTAGAATAAGTGAACTAAGGTCCTCATTACGAACTATATTTACGTCACCTGTAATAACGTGTCCAGCAGGACTATAGTTATAGGGCGAAGAAGAACATGAACACGAAGGAGGATTATGTTTCAGATAGTCGGTATTCAGGCCATGTAAAGTTTTTTGTAATTGAAAAGTTTGGTAGCAATGGTCGATGTACATATATATTGTATATTTGTAGGAAATACAAGGTGTAGTCTTTTACTTGAAATATGGTGGAATACAAGACTGGTCCCTTTTGTGATTAAGAATATTACTTATATTAACCGCGTCAATTCCTTTATTGCATATTGAAGTTTATGGAAAAGACGGATTGTTTTAGCTGCTTTTTCTTCCGTGAAACGTGCGGGTTTAAAAAGCCTATGATATGCAATATCTATAATCACAGATCCGAGTCTATATTCAGGTAACGAGGAATCTAAAATTGGATGTTCCTTGGCCTTTTCAAGAAGACTATTTAAAAGTTTCAAAAGGACAGAGTAAAGTTTTGTTCGAATATGATGTAAACCTAAATGTTGATTTACATAAGTTAGTAGTGAAGCAAAAGAGACGTCGTGTACTGCAAAATTGTGGGAGGAGTAGCGATTTAAAGGAATTTCACAGAAATTTCTATTTTTAGTAACCATGGCAACACTATTCATTGAAATCAAAAACCGATGCACAAAATTATTTATCTTAGTGTAGTCTACTTGTATGCCAAGTTATATTGCGTAGCGTTTTAAAGGAATTTCAAAGAAATTCCTCTTTTTAGTAACCATGGCAACACCGTTCATCGAAGTCAAAAACCGATGCTCTAAATTATGTATCCAAAGCCAAAATAAAATTATAGTTTGTTTGGAATTGACTCTAGCCTCATTGAAATGCCCCCTCCTTAAAAAAATTTATTGACCAAAAGTAGGAAGATTTTGTTTATTTAATCAATTTTTTTGCCCTCTACATGTATCACATGCACCATACAAAACACCGAAATTATCAGATTAGAATGAGTAATTTCAAACAAGCTGTATAGAATTTTTGTTAATTTTCATAATTTTACATTTATCAAAACACATATATCTGTATAATTTATTTTTTTTTTTACAACAGAAATGAGAACACAACAAGAGGCCCATGGGCCACATCGCTCACCTGAGCAATTGGCTAGGAAAAAGCACATATCAGATCAGATCTGAAAGTTTACTGGAGGGGGGGCTTGAATTTTAACCCCCAGGGGTCATGATTTGAACAAACTAGAATCTACACTACCTGAGGATGATTCCCTATAAATATCACTAAGCATGGCTTTGAAATACTTGAAATGAAGATTTTAAAAGGTTTCCCAATTTATTCCTATGTAAAACTTTTATCGGTCATTTGGCCCCACCCTACCCCCGGTGGGTCATGATTTGAACAAATTTGAATCTACACAACCTGGGGATGATTCCACAGGAGTTTCATCTTTCCTGTCTCAATGGTTCTTGAGAAGAAGATTTTTCCTATATATTCCTATGTAAAACTTTGATCGGCCATTTTGGCCCTACCCTACCCCCGGGGGTCATGATTTGAACAAACTTTAATCTACACTACCTGAGGATGATTCCACATGAGTTTCATCTTTCCTGGCACAGTGGTTCTTGAGAAGAACATTTTTGAATATTTTTCCTATATATTCCTATGTAAAAATTTGATCGGCCATTTTGGCCCCACCCTAACCCCAGGGGTCATGATTTAAACAAATTTGAATCTACACTACCTGGGGATGATTCCACATAATTTCATCTTTCCTAGCCCAGTAGTTCTTGAGAAGAAGATTTTAAAAAAAAAATTCCTATATATTCCTATGTAAAATTTTGATCGGCCATTTTTGTCCCACCCTACCCCCGGGGGTCATGATTTGAACAAATTTGAATCTATACTACCTGAGGATGATTCCACATGAGTTTCATCTTTCCTGGCCCAGTGGTTCTTGAGAAGAAGATTTTTTAAAAATGCCATTATTTTTTCTCTAATTCATGATTATCTCCCCTTGGAAAAGGGCGTGGCCCTTCATTTGAACAAACTTGAATCCCCTTTATCCCAGAATACTTTGTAGCAAGTTTGGTTGAAATTGGACCAGTTGTTCTTGAGAAGAAGATGAAAATGTGAAAAGTTTACGACAACAACGACGACGACAACGACAACAACAACGACAGACGACGGACAAATTTTGATCAGAAAAGCTCACTTGAGCCTTCGGCTCATGTGAGCTAAAAACTTCGTTAAAACATTCATATACCATTAAATTAAACATTTCTCAAGCCCCTGTGAGCAGAGAAAAAAGATATTATAAAATGTGAGCCATAAAAAAATCATTGTTTTCCTCATAAAGTTTCCATTACATTAATATTTTTATAGTCATATGTATCTGCTATAAACTGACAATGCATTGATTTGGTGACAGTAATTAATACACATTTTACAAAATAAAACAATCACATATCACGGATCAAATTAATCAAAAAACACCTTTATTCTGTAGGACGTGATTATTAAATAATGCAATTTAGATAAACGCAAAATTAAAATCAAGCTATGAAATTAATAATAAAAATGGAAATCAAAATCATAATGGAAATGACTTAACTTTATCCAGTACTCCCAGACTTAATATTTTGAATTTCCTCATGAAGTTGAAGTCCTCTGTATCTTCAACTATCATTCAGGACATTGTCAAAAAAAAATTAAAATAATCCCTTCCATTAAACAAGAGGCCCAGGGGCCTTATAGGTCACCTGAGTATCATGAGACAACTTTCCAACAATTGAATTTGATTCATGTTTTAAACTAAAGGCCATGAAATTCACAATTTTGAAAGAGGCACCATTGCTTATCATAATTATGCACTCAGCATGCTTATTTTGGTTACTTAATACCCCGAGGTAGATCAGAGTAACACAGAGAAAATGCATTTCCACTTTTAGTGAATTTCAGGGCCCCTGGGTCAGGGCTACATGTGTCAGGGTTGGTAGACAGTTTATATCCACAGGAACCATTGACCCCGGGGTCATATCTTTCAAAATTTTAGAAATGTTTTGAAATTTAATTTCACAATGCTTTTGATTAATACCAAAGTGCAGATTTCAAAGCATTTAATTATAATTTCAGACTATGTAAACCCCCACCACCACCACCACCCTCAAAGTACCTCTGTCCCAGGGGCCAGGAAATTAACCATTTTTGGAAGAACCAGGCTTTTGTCATAAATATATACTAAGATCATTTGGCATTAGACCCAACAACAAAGGAAAAGATTTTTAAAGGATTCATGCATTTTCACTATATAAACATTAGAGTCCCGCCCTAATACAAGAAGCCCTTACCCAGGGACCCTGAAATTCAAAAATCTCAAAGAGGCATCCTTCCTCTTCATAACTATGTGCATAGTTCATTGGTTAAATACTCAGGTGCAGAAAAGAAGAGTTTTAAAGAATTTATGCATTTTCACTATATAATCAATAAAGCCCCGCCCTAACACCAGAACCCCCAACCCAGGGGCCATGAAATTCACATTTTTGGAAGAGGTAGCCTTATTCAACATAACTATGTACTTGGTTAGTTTATTTAATACTCAGGAGCAAAGAAGAAGATTTTCAAAGAAAGAATTCATTTTTTACTAAATAATCTATACAGCCCCGCCCTAACACTAGAACCCCTGAACACTAGAATGCCCATGAGCAGAGAAGAAGAGTTTCAAAGAATTTTTGCATTTCACTATATAATCTATATAGCCCCACCCTACCACTAGAACCCCTGATCCTGGGGGGATTAAATTCACAATTTGAGAAGTGACAGTCTTATTCAACATAACTATGCACTTGGTTAGTTTATTTAATGCCCACAAACAGAAAAGAAGAATTTCAAAGAATTTATGCATTTTCACTATATAATCTATATAGCCCCGCCCTAGCACTAGAACCCCTGACCCTGGGGCCTTAAATTTCACAATTTTGGAAAAGGCGGTCATTTTCAACTTACCTATGCACTTGGTTAGTTTATTTAATGTCAGCAGGAGCAGAAAAGAAGAATTTTAAAGAAATAATGCATTTTCACTATATAACCTGAGTAGCCCCGCCCTAGCACTAGAACCCCTGACCCTTGGGCAATGAATTTCACAATTTAGGTAGAGGACTCAATGCTGATTACAATTATACAAACAGTTTGACTGCTTGATGTCCAGGAGAAAAGAAGAAGATTTTTAAAGATTGCACTGATTTTAGTGGTTTTTGCCCCACCCCCAAGGCCCCAGGGGGGCAAGGACCATGAAATTCACAATTTTTGTTCCCCTTCACCCATAGATGCTATATGCCAAATTTGGTTGAAATTGGTTCAGTTGTTTCAGAGGAGAAGTTAAAAATGTTCAAATGTTAACGCACGACGAACGACGCACGACGCACGACGAACGACGACGGACAAAAACAGATAGCAATAGGTCACATGAGTTTACTCAGATGACCTAAAAAAGCGAATCAATTTTCTAATTTTTCTTCATTACTTCAATAGAAAAAAGTGTATTTACTACAAACTATGCTATCTTGATAGAAATATTGTATTTGAACTATGAACAGATATGGTAAAAATACAGTAATATACATTAGATTTATAGCACATTTTTTGCTAAGGCCATTTTAATGATGTAAAAAACCAGTGGGCTACCGGTATCACATGTGCAAATGAATTTATTTTTTATCAAGTGCAGTTGATTTATATTTTATAACTTGAAAGAATGAGTGGACTTAACGCCCTACTTTGGATCTTTTTGCGTCTCCTCTACCAAGCTGTAAATGAAGTGTATCCAAAATATATTACGAGCAATGGAAAGAGCTACATATACTTGGTTATAATAGGTGAAATATTTGTGGAAAAACAATACCATGCTGTCATGTATCAAAATTGAAGCAACGATACATAGGTATCGTCTTCCAGAATTGGACAAGTACCCGGAGTGGTTTTTATGTCACACAATCAATATTTATAGGGGCGGGGCTATCGATCGGCGTCATTGTTGACATCTCTCTCTCTATCCCTCTCTATCCCTCTCTCTCTCTCTCTCTCTCTCTCTCTCTCTCTCTCTCTCTCTCTCTCTCTCCAGAAATTCGAATACGTGTTAAGCATATTACAGCCATATCATTATTTTAAAAATGTGATGACACGCAAAATTAAAACAATATTCATTTTGCTAAATTTTGAAAACGGCAACAAAACACGCTCAAAGACATAATCTAGATCAAGGTCAGGTTGAAGAATACATTGTAACTGTTTTCACGAGTACAGTTGCAGGTGGACATCACATGATGAATTGTAATATTAAACAGGTCAATCGAAGACATAACAATGGAAGCAAGAAGTTTCTTTCGAACATGTTTTTATTACATTAAGTGTGAGCACACGTTTGTTGACTCTTCTTCTTTTAATATAACATTATTTTGTTCAATATATAACTACAGTTTCCTTAAGAACAGCTGACAAACATGTGCTGACTATGTATTCAGACGATGAAAAACGCGTGACCCTGATTATCCATTGATATTCAAGAAATCTTCAGGCACCATGCCTTCAAAAAAATTTTAAGTTTATCTCGAAAAAAGCGTTTAAAATTCACAGCCTTACCATGAATGCACGGTTAAGATATTGGGGGTTATTTTCAAATTGCGGCTTATTATCAGTACAAAAAACTGGTAAGCGACGAGAGCATTATCACAGCTTATTATTATCCTTCAGAATTATACAGTCAATCTGATTGGTTTAAAGCATGTCACGTGAGGTGAGACAATTCGTGATGTCTCCCTCATGCGCAGGGTGACAACTGTTGTCACCCTCCAGATGACAATGAAATAGCGTAAATGAGTAAGCAAGGTTACAACTGCGTTGTCGCCCTTTGAATGAAATTACGGTGGTTTAAGCGAGATAACTCTTATTTATGATTATACAGTGTACATGTAATATAGTATTACTAATATGCGGGATCGGTAAGCAATAAATTCTAACGATGACGTCAGATCGAGTTGTCTGTTGACATATTTTAAAAGTATGGAATCAGAGCAGAGACGGAGACACAAAATTAAGGTTTGATTACTATTTTCTACTCTGTCTAATTGATAATTAGATTCTTCAGGATAATAATACTATTATGGACTGTTTAGACGGGAGACATCACCAGTTATCAGGTCTGAGTAGGGTTGTCACCCTCGGGCGCAAGCGCCCTCGGGTGACAACCCTACTCAGACCTGATAACTGGTGATGTCTCCCTTCTAAACAGGCCATAACTGTATATTATCAATACAATAAATTGTAATTGATATACGGAGACTTGTTGAACTCTTTCTAAAAATAAAATATCCTGGTAAACTTCTATAAGAGTTAAGTACTCAAGTGTCTTTATAATTCCCTTTTTAAACCATTGAGCTTTTAGCAATGACGACTGATAGGCGTACCCCTACTCCAAGAAAAAGATAGAATTTAAGCTTAGGATTAAGCTTTGAAAAAGAAACACATTTTAGCTTACCTTCTTTCCTAAATGGCAATGTCATGACTGGCTTATTTTCAAAACAGGCTTATTTTCGAGTATTTTTCAATGCAAGATATAGGTTGCTTATTTTCAAAACCGGCTTATTATTAAATCATTTAATTTCTATGAAATACTTGATTCTGATTGGTTAAAAAATTCTTTTGATACCTGCATCAATAAAATCTAGAGTTCGCTTGCACTAAGCAGCCGGAACTACTCGGCAGTCTCTACATGTATATTTCCCGCTTCCAGGTTACTCACTTCTTGAAGGAATAATTAAATACTTTTACTTTTATAAATATTTTCCTGAACTTCGAAATCTGTCCGTTATGTTCCTGACTTATTTTCTACTTTCGTTTCTTGTTGAATTATCGCCGTTTGCTAAACAAATCAAATCGTCTGCATAACAACAATACAGTTTTGGGAAAGAAGGAGAGAAATCGACATAATTTTGTTAAATGTTTGGCTTTGAGATGTCTGGTATGAACAATAGAATTCTGAAGAAACGTTTTTTATGCTACCAAAGAGAGGAAAACCGTTAATCTGTTAAATCTTGGGAAACGAATGATCGAGAGAAACGACACTGCATGAATGAGGACAGATTCTTTTAATCTTGCACAATCGGCAGCAGACTCTTTCATGTTTTACAGCATTGACAGGTTGTGATACGTATTTATAATATATTCAGATGAAAAGATGTGCAAATAGAAATCCAAAATTTCTGTGACCTAACGTTAATGTTCGAACTGTTAGGATATTTGAGTAGCTTCCCTTTACATTTACGAACTTAGATAACTTACCGGGGAAAATATACCGATTGGGATAACACAACAGGTAAGTTTTTCGTGTTAAAGAACTGTAAATTATTTCAGAGAATGTTAGTAATGCCACGACAATATTTGAGAACGTTTCCTCGTTTGAGCCATTTTGAATTTCAGCAACGTTAACGTTGTTGTGATGTATTCGTGCGCAGTTTTTGAGGCGTAAATTCAATAGAAAGGTGAAAGAAAGTTTCGTTTTATTTATTTAAAATCATGATTAAATGATAAGAAACGAATGTAATATTTTTTCCTTTAATCGATGTATCAAAGAAAAAATTGGACGGAAAACTTCATCAATGCGCTACTACGCGCATTGATGAAGTTTTCCGTCCAATTTTTTCTTTGATACATCGATCAAAGGAAAAAATATTACATTCATTTCTTAAATCCGTCTTATTTTCAAGGTTTTAGGGTATGATGGAAAAAAATAAACATTTTGTGACAAACTCAATTAATGGATAATTAAGGATAATGAAAACTAATTGCAGACACTAATCAAAACTGATAAAAATATTCACACGAATGAAATTATAAATTTTTTTTACTATGCTATGTTATGAGCAAGTTCTACAATTAAGATATTGTATGTAGTTTCCCCTCTGATTCGTTCAACAAATCTATGCACAATTGTATACAGTATCTATATTTTCATAATTTAGACATCTTCCTTATCTCCAAAGTATAATACAAATCCATATCTTAATTTCGTTATACTTCCAGGAGGTGAATTAAAGTTTAATCATTACTTCAGCTATGACTATTTGGGTTTTTAAGGAAAAACTAGAAAATATTCTTTAAAAAAAGTAACAAATTCAAAGTAAATCTTGCACATGTTTCAGTTCTTATTTCGTTACAAACCTTCACTAAGTTTGACTCATATTGAATAACTCTGAAATGTTCAGTCAACACTTCCATCCATATTTCTTTGCTCATTTAATATTTAGAAAGAAAAATTGAAAATAACATTTCAGAACCATCAAGATTGTACAATTTCCTTGTTTTCAGACAATACACCAATTGTTCTTCTGATAGAAGCATTTAGAATATTCTCTGTATTCCTGTGGATCATCCGCTGACTCTGGTGTGACGCCTTTTACCGCCAGCTCCTCAAGGACTCGGTCCAGGTAGGTGTCATCTGGGTACCCAAACCTGCCACAAGACTCAAACTGTAATTCTTCTCATAAGGACACGTTAATTTTTTACAGTGATATTTTTTTTTATAAATCTTGAATGATAAACATGGTGTATATAAACACTGATTACAAAGAATCAACTGGTTGACTCTTGACTGACCTTTGTGGACCTCCTTCTGGTCTTGTCTTGTGGTGAATATCATTCCAAGTCACCACCCCCTCTTCTCCTGTGGTACGGGATCTTCCAATGGTAAACACCAGTTTTCTTGTAAAAGCAATATTCAGTAGCTTGGCCACCAGCTTTGAATCCATCCAAGTTTTCTTGCTTTTGTTGAGAGTGTGTAATATGAGGACTTGGTGTGTATTCTTTTTTAGGTGAATAATTCTTCAACTGAGTAAACACTGTTTTAATGTCTTCAACCATGGTAGGATCTCTATCCACAAAATGTATTTCCTTCAGGTAAGATGGCTTGTTAGAAGAAAGGAAAGCTACTACAGCTTGGTAATAACATTCCACACACTTGTCTCTTGGTACTCCAAATATACCTGTCAAATATCAAAATGAATTTTTATATAAACTTTAAAAATTTAATCAAGAATTATGAAAGTGTCAAGATATATTTTGTTACAAATTGTACAAAATAGCCTCAGCTTTCTCACTTCATTAAAGCCACCTAAAATAGAGTTCTGCGATTTCCATAAAACCGATGTGATTCACATGAAATCGTAATTTGATAAGGCATTTTAAAAAAGTCAAACTACACGTACATATGTGTTACGAATTACGGCTGTCTGTGTTTTGTGGCGTAACATTGTGGGGCTCCTAAATCTGAATGTTGAACGAAAGACAACAGGAATTGTTTTTAGTATTTTATTAGATTTTATTCAAATAAGTGTACAGGAAAACTCTTCTTTGGTTCTGCAGTCATCAACTGAAATAAAAACAAACCAACCATCCTTTCCAAAAATGTTAATTTAACCAACCCTAAACAAGCCCTCTAGTAAATGCGAATAGACCTATTATTTTTAGGTCTTAAGGGGGATGTACAAGCCATATTGGATCTAGTCTGGTGTAAAATAAGAAATATCAAGAATGCGCTTTACACTCTACTAAACTAGCCCAAAGTTACTCAAAGTGCTAATGCCCTTATTACCTACTGTTAGAGACCAAAATTAATAAATAATTAAGTTTATTTTGTTTTAATTAGGAGAAAATTAATCATGTTAGAACTGCGCAGCTACAGCATTCACGAGATGAAAAATGCATTGAAAATGGTGTTAGTTTGATTCATTGATAATATGGCTACAACCATTTGTTTCGCTTTTTTCTTGTCATTATCCATAATTCTTGAAAATTTGATTTTTCATATGGGTGTCTTCCTGAGGCCATGTGTTTATTTCGTCCGCCATGCCTCTGTCACACAGAGTTCGAATAACATTGATTTTAGAATAAATGCGACCATAATAACATCAAGACAAGAAATTACTAAGTAATAATCATTAGGTTATATTACTTGCTACTTTTATTTGTTGCATCGCATCGTCTGATTAATGAAAAAACCGCAATATTAACCCCACTCCAGCAAACCGGGAAAAACTTCTGTTTACAGCTCGAATTTCCCTGTTAATATCATTCCACTGAGCACGTGGTTGGCTTGTACATATATCTGCTGTGGATAGATGCGTTTATTATCATGATTATATTTAATTTTTCATGGAACAAGTCTTGATAATTTGTTGGTTTCTTCAAACTCAAGAAAAAAGATAAAAAATGTCCCAAACATATGTGTTTACGTCGGGTCTTTTTTCTGTAGCGATAGAAGTTATTTTCAAATGGGGCACTGCAAGGAGGATGCTTAGCATTTAATTTGAAAATGTTAAACAATATGCGGTGCATGAAAAACAAATATTAATTACATGTCTTACATTCGAAAAGTTGGTACATATGTCTATTTTGTTTAGCAGTTAGAAAGAAACAATAGGCAGTTAAAAGATTTCCTTCAGGCACCTCACATAAATAGCTAGATTGTTTGCAATGACCCACACATTGTATGGAGTAATGTTTGGACTTAAAAACGCATCATGTCTCATTATGTTGACAACGTTGTAAGCTCTCGCTCATTGAACATACGAATCTTGATAAAATATATTTATTTGTTTCTTTGAAATTTAGAAGCAAGCACAATGTTCTATTGCATATGCTATGTCTATTATCGCAAAAAAAAGTGAGAGGCTACCCCCCCCCCCCCCCCCCCCCCGAAAATCCTATGTTTGTTTGTTTTTCTAAATAGTGCCAAAGATTCAAAAAGTTTGCATTACTATTAGTATGTGATGGAACTTATACTAGCCTTATAAGACCATTTGTTATAAAAATATTTGGTTGCCCTCTCTCCCGATCTACTGTCTAGAAATGGCCCGACTCAATCTTTTTTTTTTTCACATCCCATTACACTATATTTTTTTTCTTCCGTCAACGAATATGTTTAAATTTTAAGGAATTTTTTTTCTCACCTATAAATACCGACCCAATAATTTTTCCCTGAGTTGTGAGGACCACCAAACGTCATTTTAAAGATGGTATAAAATATTTAAGGACATTGGCAACGTTTTTGGCTTTCGTATAGAATTTTTCAAGATTTTTTGAACAGGTTTAATGGTACCAAACATGATCAATTCAGGTCCTTTTTACCCATCAAGCCAGGCTTCCTTTATAGATTTTGTCAAATCAATGTTTTTACAATTTTCAATGCATTTCCTATGTAAAATGTTGATAAAATGGGTCTATATTATTTTCAACCATACGTTTTCTCCAAAACTCATTTATTTCATAAGGTTTATACATAAAATACATTGTTGAAACCTTATTTTCGATGACATGCATATACTTTGGCTGAAAATGCAAATATTGACACAAAACACAGAAATACCAGCACTGTTCTTTGATTTTGAGTTACTTCCCTTAAAATCTAATCAATATTCTTAATGATCAAGAGACTGGTTGTTCGTTTCTTTTCAATAATTTACTTTATTGGAAGCGAACTGTCATAAAACATTTTTGCAATGATTTATATATAGTAACTTTTAATAGTGTCTCATTCACATAACCTATAGAATCGTTCTTATTCGGTCTCCCTTGCTATCACCACTTTCAGCATAATTATTTTACATCTTTTCACTTCCCAGCATTCGTGTACCTATTCTAAATGACGACCTGTTGACTGCCTGCCCCCTCAGCACAATGTAAACAAATCCTTCGCTGCTTTTCTTTTATTACTGTGTGTAGAGTTGAATATATCTGATAAAAAACACACGTGCTTTTGTTTACTTTTCAGTCTGTAACATATGCTTTATTTGTTTTCAGCGCCAAAAGAGATTTCCATGCGGGATATCACTCTCAATGACTTTTTTTTCATAAGTGAGAAAACCTATGTATAAACCTTTTTTTCTCCGGAAACCGTTGCCAATGACCTTAATTATGTTGATTTTTTTTTCTTTACTCTGTAAAATTGTAATTTTGACAAAATGGGCAAATAGAAAAACAAGTTTTTTATTCATTAAATCTTCTAACCCACTCTGAATGATTTCATTCCTTTTCAAATGTTGCTCCGCTGTAATGAAAATTGTAAATGTTTATTTGACATAGTATACGAGGGGAGATCAAAAATTAAACGATATCTTAGGTATTGATAGTTATATAATTGTTGAAATATTCGAGTATTTTTCAAAGTGTAAATTGGAGGTCTTTGATAGCATATATTGCTTAATTAAAAACACATCCCTTTTCAAACTTGCTTTTGTAACGTTTTTACAAAGTACAAATAATTATTTAATAGGTCCGCTTAGGATTCCTTCCTAAGTATCACGTTTATAATATGAATCAAACAAACTTCAACAACAATGGCACTGTAACAAGAAACTGACTGAAATTCACTATGTGTATATACTTTTTCCTCGGTCCTTTCTGGATAAATGATTAGCAAACAAATATGAACTTAACGACAACGAATTATAAAAAAAGAATCAACCACAATTGAATCACTAACGATCAAGCAAATAATCAAATATGAAGTTATAACACTGTAGTTGCAGACTGAGTGGTTTAACCAACAATTCTGTTGTTTCCCGACACAGTCTGCAACTACCTAAAAAAAAAACACACCCTAAAAGTCACAGAGACACCTTTTATTAAAAGTCACCAAGACACTACTTTAAGTCACCAAGACACTAGTGTCACTGAGACACACTATTAAGGAATTAGGTTCCTGAGCTGAGTGGTTTAACTAACAATTCTGTTGTTTCCTGACACAGCCCAAGAACCTAGTCCAGGAGGTGTTACTCGAACGATGAGTAACGACTAAGTAACTGAAATCTTTTTGAGCGTCCGTATTTATACCTTATTCTAATTCCTAATGATTGGTTGATGATTCTGGAACTCTGATTGATTATAATATCAAGCGCTGATTGGTCAAATATAAAATGATTCGATTGGTCTATTTCAAAGGCATTTCAATCCACTATGATTTTCTGTTTCATTACACTTTCACGGGGCAACATAACAAGTATCATATTTAACCATCTGCCTTCCTTCACTAAAACGATCTATCCAATCATTGATTGAATTTATAGGAAGTCATTTGTCTTAATAAACTGTGAACAAATTCTTATACGCTACTTCAAAGGCATTTTTAAGATATACCATAAATATTTTAGTCGTTTGTTGAACGAGTTCCACTGAGACAACCATTTTTCGTCACAAGTACCTGCATAATGACGTCATTTTCACATTGTGAGCAAAACTTTATTCAGCATATGCTATTTATAGAACTTGTGTTTGGCTAGGTGTGCACCAAATTTGTTTCTAATCTGAATTGTGGTTTTGTAGATACACATGTATAGAGATAGTTCGCGAACTTTTTGATCACCCGTCGTACTAGTAGGTACTAAAACAAGGTCATTCATATCGATTTTATGTGTTTAATTTCTTTGTGTTTCAATGGTGATAATTTAACTTTTGATAGATATTATAAGTTATCTGTGGCAAACTTACAAATTCTTAATTTTTAACTTTGTTAGTGCTCATTTTTCCTTTACTTGAATCAAAGAGTTTAAGATTCTTTTTATATCAATACGTACACTATTTAGAATAAATTACTTCAAGAAACACTATAACACATTTCCTCTTTTAAAAGTGTTCATATTTATTTGAAATATTTTGCAACTGTAATTCTCTTCTACATTTAAAGATTGTTATGTCCCTCCATATTAAGAAGAGGTCTGGAAAACAAAATTCTGTGCTAAAAATAGACCACGTGCTGCTATCCATGAACTACTTTCATGGTTCTTTACACTCATTTTGAAGACAACGATACATTGTTTTGAACTTGAAATTACCATTTAAAAGTGCAAAATTTAGACATTTTCTCAACAAATGGTTGTAGAGAGAACATTAACGCACAGTTTGCGTTTTTTTTTTTGGATTTTTTAAGGCTTTGCTGAATTCTGTAGCTGCGCAGTTCTAAGGAGCATATCAAAAGCATTTTTCTGCAAAAGTATAGATTATATATGCACAACATGCATTCAGTTATGCATATTTATTGTATCTTTATCATAAAGACTTAAAATTTGATCAAAATATAATGTATTTTAGCCATTTGAAGAAATGTTTACATTTTGTTCTCACTGCACTAAAGGTGGCCGTACATCCCCCTTAAGTCAAGATTGAACTAGTGATTTATTCACTTAGTGAGTATAAATATAAAATGTGAGGTTATAGCAAACAACTATTTGTATAGGGACAAAAAGTTATGCTAATATCTCAACAAAACTCAATACAATGCATCATGAATTTGTTAATAATTAATATCAGGAGTAAAAAATAACAAGTTCAGGTCACCTCTTGTGCCTGAGTAAATAGTAAACAATAACGGTGAATTCAGATCAATACTTGTGTCTGAGTAAAACCCGTCAACTAAATAAAGCAATCAAACGTTGCTAACAAATCAAAATTAGTCCAGGTTAATAATTACTCATCATGTCAATTTGTTTTGTCTCTCTGTCTAAAACAGAATCTTTTTGATGGGGAGAACGCAGGCGTCTGACCGTTAGAGCCCGGGGAGCTCGTATATAAAGCCTTTACACCCTTTACGAGTCTAATGCATGACGATTTGGCGCCATAACTTCAAATAGCCGGAAAGCCTCGGATGCAGTTAACTATTATACTCATCCCAGGTGTTCCGAATGTACATTATAGCTTTTACCGCTTAGTATGAAAAGCAGAGTGTAATTATAAGGTTTTTATCCTAATTATCAGTGAATGGATTTATTATTTATCCAAGTTATCAGAGGTAAGCACATTAAGTACTATATAATTGTATTTATGAACCAATTAATGGTTTGTTTACGTTGCGTATTCCCAATAATGTGGACCGTTCACGGTAGCTCAGTCGGTAGAGCGCTCGCTCCGTGATCGGGACAATACTCATGAACAATCAAAAGCCACTGAGCTATTTAAATTATGCACATTGTGCTACAAAAGGTCAAATATACTCGTAACACAAAACCTAAAATATACCATTCACGGTAGCTCAGTCGGTAGAGCGCTCGCTCCGCGATCGGGAGGTCGTGAGTTCGTATCTCGGCCGCGACTGACCCAGTCGATAAAATGGGTAGCAACTGTTCCTTCGCCATGCGCTCGGCACTTTGAAGTGAAAGTTGCGGGTCCGTTGGATGAGACCTTAAAAACCGAGGCCCCGTGTCAGCGGCAGGCGTTGGCACGATAAACATCCCTCACTGCTCAATGGCCCTAAGTGCCGAGTAAAGGTCAAAATTTGAAGCCCTTCACCTGCATACGGTGACGTGCCCATATGAGTGAAAAATTCTCGAGAGGGACGTTAAACAATATACAATCAATCCCAATAGTGTGGAGGAAATTCGGTGCGAGGTGAACAAACAATTTGCACTTAGCTTATAATAAACTTCAAATAACATTAATCAATAATAACAAGCAAATAAGAATCTATGTATATTACATAATACTCATTCAATCATAATTTAATTCTGGTTGTAACGCTGTATTTGATTGGATAAAAAAATTACTTCATATCGTACAAAATGGGTTGCCTACGCCACAATGACTTACGTCAAAAACGTATCAATCCGCCTGACGTTACATTCAAATTTTGTACAAATTGAAGTCATTTTGTTAGAACAATCATCTTTTTTTCTTACATCAAATGAATGAAAATTAAATTATAAGCAATGAATTTAATAGCTACCCATTTTATACGGTATAAACTGGGTTAGAACAGTTTACGCTTTTTTGTAAACCGCTTCGCGGTTTATAAAGCGTAAACTGCCCCAACCCAGTTTATACTGTATAAAATTGGTAGCTATTAAATTCATTCCTTAAATACATCGAATTGTTATTTTTAAGACTCATATCACAAGAAAAATCTTGTTTACTTATTCATAACTATAGTGGGAAATACCGAATTCGTAACATATGTTTAAAATTTGTCTGTTTATCCCAAAAATTTTCACATTGCCCATAACTTTTAATTGGTTAAAGCTAGGATTTCATGTTTCAAATGTGAATTTCCTGCGACATCATCTTTCGTTGAGTACCAACTTATTTTACCTTGACCTTCCAGTTTGATCCAATTAAGAAAAATAAATTACCCAACTTTAACCTTTTCAATAGTCTTTGAACACTTGACTGAGGTTTTCATACTTCATATGTACATTTATCGTAACAAGACCTTCCCGATTACATATATTTGATCTTGATCTTTGAGTTTGACCACAGTAGTATAAGGCGCCTGGTTGGCCGGGTCAACTGAGTGCACTTTTGGGGTTGGGGGGATAGCCGGGTCAAGCGAGTGCAGATTAGGGGGTCTGTGGGGGATAGCCGGGTCAATTCATTACATATAGCCCCTAAATACGGGGGGTGTTTACACTGTGTTTACAATTTACTATACGCTGCTACTACGATTCACAACGCTGCTACTACGATTTTGGCATCGAGTCAAGAATTTGATTATGACGTCACTCATTCACAGTGATTTTCCGAAAATGGAAAAAAAACAATAACACACAATAGAAACAAGAACACAGATTTTATTCAAGTAAAAAATACAACAATTACTTTTTCTTCTTCTGGGCCTTATCGGTCATCAGGGGTAGTTTCCTCTTGGGTTCCTGAGGCTTTTTCTCCAGTTTTTGTACTTCTTTGACGAATTGGTGATCCTCCTCATCCTCTGTACGCTGATTAGCCCAATGACCAGATTTCCCGCACTTGTAGCAGGTAAATACTTGGCAGCGAGTCAAGAATGTTATTATGACGTCACACTTTTCATTCACAGTCTAGCCAGTCTAGCCTAACCAGTTCAAACTTGATTTTTTTTTTTAACTGAAAACACTAACACACAATAATAAGAACACAGATTTTGATTTTTTTTTCATTCTTTATTAACAACAACAACAAACAACAACAAACAATGCATTTACAATACATTTTGATAAAAACATTGACACTTTTGTCCATGACCCGTAGGTAATTTATGATAAGTGTTTTTAAACCAATTCGCCACGTATCTGTCCCTTTGTAAAGCCGTACTCTGGTCAAAGGGGAATAGCCACTCGTCGGTTTTCTTTCTTTTCTTGTCTCTTTGATGTAAATAATACACGCAATATTGTCCACACACATCGGTATTCCAGTCTTGATAGCGATACGGATTATAAGTCCATTGTTGAGCATGACGCTGGATAAAATCTTGAATTTCTTTTTGTAAGGGAGGAAATCCATAAGAATCGAAATATTCCACCACGGGATTGCTCACATATAGACACACCCAATGTTCTCCAGGTCGATCTTGAGGATCCGTATTGACCACGACAGCTTTTTCTCCAGGTCTTAATTGATCCGGTAATAAATCTACAGGATGCACGCCTCCAAAAGAACTCTTGAATTTTCTGGATAAGACTTCTCTCAATTGTCCCGTATCCATTTTTTAGTAATCAATGCTCACTTCTCTCTGTTTGTTAATTTCTAATAAGTTATCGAATTCTGCATACACCACACAATTGATGGTGGTAGCCGTATTGTTGGTAAACTGCACTTCTACTCTCAGATTTCCTGTTTCTATGATGTGGAATTTATCCGATTGCGCCTCTTGATCTTTAGTGAAATCCCAGCCCCATAGAGTGTAGCCGCTTTTATACTCTTCTAGGGTGATGTCCGGAGCCCAATCTTCTCCTAATTTCCCCAGGGCTTGATACAGACTGAGATATGATCTCAGATATAAATCCTCGTTGAAATTAGGCTCAAAACAACGAGTACTCATGGTCTCTCCGTTGATACTGACATCTAATTTCTTGATCCCAAAGTTTTGGAAATGAAAGGGATTTTTAGTTTTATCTCCGTTAAAGGCCGCATTCTCCACAAAGCCTAAAATGAGACGTTTAGGCATCTGACCTTGAAACAGATGATCCGTAATCTTAGACTGGGTCCCTATGGGGATGGTAAAGGTTTTCACTTCCACTCTTCTCAAGGGATATTTGGCTCTGTGGGTGTTCAAACTCTGATTAATGGTATTCATCATGACTACTGTGGGTTTGACTTTTCTCACCCACAAGATCA
>NW_026939842.1:0-95580 GCF_032062105.1 Saccostrea cuccullata
AAATATGAGATGTGTTCCATCTCCAAATCTGAGCATCTTCCTCTTTTTTCCTTCTGAGCGGGACACAAATTCTCTGAATTAATTTGTTTCTCTTAAAAGCGTAGAGGGTGACATGTAAAATTGACAACTTCATTTATGTAGGAGTTTGTTATGTTTACAAATTCATTCCTGTATGCGTGATCAATTTTAAAAAAGGAATTTGTATAAACCCAAAATCATGGTGGAAGACTAATACAATTGTAACTCGTGGTCTTAGGTCGGTTTAGGTTTGAATAAAATGATCGACTCCAGTAAAATTTACACCATTTATTTGGAACAATATATAGATGTATTGATGTATAGACCTTGCGACATAGTAAAAGCTTAATAAACAACATTGCAAGAATGAACACTCCCACCTTCCGATTAAAATGGAAAAAAAACCACTTATTTCCCTTAATGTACAAGACGCAAAGATATTTGTATCTTTTAACATTATCTATCACTGCTCATTTTTTAATAAAGTATTATAATATACTGATAATGTACTCATACGAATTCTCGCTGTATAACATAATGTATACTTTATTTCAAATGAATTCATAAAAAAATATTTTAATGTATATGTTTCATCAGTATTGTGATCATAATTGCATCATGATGTAAATTTCAAAGGTAAAGAAATTATGCTTACCTCAAATGAGGTGCAAATGTCGTTTAAACAATAATAGGTCACATCATCTGATTGAATTCTCTGTAAAGGTAAACATAAACAAGTGTGGCTTTCCAGAAAGCCTGAAATGTCATCTCTTTGGCTTCATTAATGTCACAGAATAAACAGTAAAGTGTAATATTTTCTCAACTATTACAGATTTTTCTATTCTTCTGGGGAAGGGGAGTGGCAGCTTACCTGAACAATTTTAGATTAGGACAAAGGACAGTGATCAAAATTTTATGCTGTGGATGAGAAGGAAATATTTTGATTTTTTTTTTTCGAAAAACAAATTCATTTTGTTTAGTACATGACTATACTCGAACAAAAAGTGTGGATAAGGGAGGGGCTGGCATTGAACAATTACAGCAATAAAAAGTTAAAAGAGCTGGTACACAGATTTGTAGATCTGATTTTCTAAAATTGTTTAAATAATATCACGATTTATATGTTGCTATAGCATTTTACACTGCATGAAATATACTAAAATAATGTTTCAAAGTCTCTTTTATCTGTAAATTATCAAAACTACAAACTTTGAGACAAGTTTCATTGACATATATCCTAGCACTTTCACAAAGTAAGCTAAATCCATGATAGAGATAACTCTTTATGACAAAAGTGCCCATTATCCCTTTATAAATTTGTCAAATGGAAGATTTTTTGTGCAATTTTCCCCAGTAACGCAGTATTTGTAAAATTTGTATAAAAAAAATCACAAGAATTACTCGGGTAAAATCTTAGCCTTCCTTTTGACGTTACATATTGCATGTATTTCGCAGCTCCTTACTCTATGTACTCTGACAGTGGACAGAAGCGCTAACTTAATCAACTCCAAACCTTCCCAAAGATTTCATGTTAACTAAATTCCCATTCCTTAAAGTGATATGGTCGTCAAACCCCTTTGGTTTTAAAGGGGGAGATGAACTAAACTTACATCAAAAAGTTAACTATTCAAAATCGACTTTTAACAGCACTGGTGGATTTAGAGGGTGCCCAGACTCACAGTTTTTTTGTCCAAAATATACATAATATTTAATTAAATCATTTTTTGTGTGGCTTTGGGCCCCTACCCAACGTTCACATGCTTTTAAGCATAAGTAAGTAATAACATTTAAATGCTATCAGCTAAAATCAAGCATTTACAAATTATCAGAGAAAAGTTCTCATTTGCCAACCCTGAACTTACGGCTGTCTTCGGAATATACAGTATTGTGCCATTAGTGGCCGTGCAGTGCGTATATTTTTTTGTGTTTTAGTAAACTTTATCTGCATACTAAACATATAACCTATTGTGTATTATAATTTGGTCTTCATTTCAATAATATTGGAGGAGTGAATTAAAGATGTTTTTGACATTTATGCAATTAAAACTGCACAAAGAAAATGATTGCAAGTTCTTTAATCATGATAAATCCTTAAAAAGAATAGATAATACATGCAAGAAAATACTCATAATAATTCTTTGTGATCTTTCATTCAATGTCTGTAGTTTTTTTTATAGACATTAATGTATCCGCTTATAACATGTATAAGTTGTGCTTTTAATTTCTCAATGCATTTGATTCTATAATCAGACTTGTATTACCTTTTTTTAAAAAAATGACGGTGCCGCGTTATATAATGACTAATGTACCAAAATAGTGAAGTTTTCACCATCAATTCCTATTAGTCAGTAATGCGATTACTTATGTGAATGTTTTTTTCTGTGAATTCTTGGATCCACGCCTCGGCTGCAGAGGATCTTTACACACGCGCTGACCTAGTTAGAAGATTCTATCGAGTTCTGGTCATCATTTAGGTAATAGCCAAGAAGATTTTACATATAAGAACATACAGTGTATATTTTGAAAAACCCCATTATTCAGGCGATTGTGTGTGTTGGTCTCTGTATGATTTCTTTGCAGCTTGTTTTCTTTATCAATAATAAGGCAGATCGCTCGTTGTTTACGTCTCTATATTTAGAAAATCGCATCATCGCGTCAAACTGAGCAGTCGGTGATTTTCGGGTAGCCTCGAACTTTTGGAATGTAGCGTAGTGGAGTCAGCCGAGGATTGCAGACTGAAAAATAGCTGCTTACACTGGGACTTCACATCAGGAAATCAAACTTAATGTGTCATCTCTCGTGAGAGATGACAATAAGCATCGTACTGCTTTTCTAAATTTTCCTTGGCTTTCAAATAGGCCTAAACCGAAAGTAGATATCACACTTCTAAGCTAGTTCTTCTAAAAGAAAACCAGTTTACAGGCTACTTGGAACTCCTTGTGTAGATTCTCACTTGAGATATTGTAAAACATCGAGGATTCCCGAAGAATTAATGGAGGCTTACACTAGGACTTCACTTCCGGCATACAATCTTAATGTGTCATCTCCCGAGGGAGATGACAAACACTGACTTCGAGCTATTTAAATTTGGTTCACTGTACTATTTCTACAATTATTTAAGAAATCATGTCTTTCCTTTCAAAGTAAATGTTACTTTTATACTTTCAATACAATCGGCAATTTCAATAAACATAAAATGTTTTTATTAAATAGACCTCTAAATAGCTCTGTCATCTGAGAGGTCCCGTGTCGCAGTAGGTGTTGGCACAAAAAATACTCCTCACTGCCCAATGGTCCTGAGTCTCGGGTATAGGACAAAATGTATAGATCTCCACCGGTTAGTGATGATGTCTCCATATAAATGAAAATTCTTGAGAGGTACGATAAACAATATACAAACAATCAATCAATATAACCTATCGTACATGAACACCTGTATTTATATGCTCTTATTTTATGATTGTACTCATATGCCAACCATTTTGTCAGTATATATAGAATGGTTTAACTTTTGCAATTCCTTCTTTCTCCTTGAGCTAGAGGATTCCATCGTATGCGTAAAATGTTATGTTATAAAATATGCAAAAAATATTCTTAAAAACATAATGTCAGCCTTAAAATTCATTTAATTGCTTTTCAAATTGTATATGTGTGATATGAATTCTCAAAGTAGTCACTTTATTGAGCCAAAAGGATAAGGAAGGAATATTCTCATTTAATACTATTGTTATATTTCTACCATGGTCTACTTTTTTTTGTGTTGGTCCTCAAATTTATCATATGCTATCAGATTTGTTGTTTAGATACTTAATATCTTAAGATCTAAACATCTCATTCTAATATTCTGTATGTCCTTTTATCTAATCCGAATTTTTAACTTAATTCTTCTTAAACAAACTAGTCGTGCCTAGGTATCCAATGTGTACCGGTGTTCAACTTTATCCGGGTATTAGCAATTATTCTTAATGCATGTTGAAAGGTCTGTACAGTTAAGGATTTTCTGACGGACATTTCACTTGATATAACATTCCATTTATTCTACTTAGTTTTTACAAATCATGGGGCATAATGAGTGAACACTATTTATTACTATGTATATATATCCACGAACTATACATAGCGTCCGTTTGAGCCAATATATATAATGATGAAAAGATTACATTCCTTATAGTTGTTATATACGTTTGAATTCTTTTTTCTCACAATAGGAACTATCGGTTAAGCTACTAGTATCCGCAGTGATTTAGTTTATTAAAATTTATATTATGGAATTCTGAAGTATGAAATGCGGTTGCATAATAAATGGACCAATTTCTTGTCATTAATTTGAATTATCAGATAGTTAGGTCGACATAAACCATGTTGCCCATGACCAAGATACATCTTTAATGTCATTTACTGCGAATACATAAGACTTTGATCTGGTAATTTGTTGTCAGGGTTTAGTCTATATATCAGGTAAAATGATAAATGATGAATCGACTGAACGAGATACCAATCTCGTCCTTTAACATGGTTTAAATAGAATTATTAGGTATCAAGAGTACGCAAGGAAGATCGCATCGATCTTGTAAACAAACTTTATAACAGATATAACCTGCACGATAATGTCATTTTCCATAATTGTTCTTTGGGTAAGTCTCATGTTTTTCGTGACATTTTTATAATGATGAAAAATTTTGAACTTTCTACTGAAAGATCTCAGCTGAGAAAAAAAATTGGATCGTTTCAATAGATTTTAAAGTATTTAACCTACAAAAGTCATATTCTCTGAGATGAAAATTTATGCCAAGGACAAAAGCATTTAAATTTTCCTGAAACATATTTGTTTTCTTTACACTCTGATATCTGTCAAGAGAAACATCTACTGTAAAATCATATATATTGTGGGGTCAAATTTTCGTGCTTTAAGAAAAAAGGTATTGGTACGTGGGAATTTGATATCATGGATGAAGAATTGTTTAGTATAGTTTTGTATGTTAAATGTTAAATTTTGTGGTGATCATGAACTCATGGGTCTCTGTATACCTAAAAAAACAATGAAACTTTGCCCCCACAAAAATCAGTTATTTCCAAATATATACCATTTCATTTTCAAATGCAATATTATACGTTTTCTTTTTGACTTTTGATATAAAATTTATTCATTCATTTATTTTTTTTTTTTATTTTTTTTTTTTTTGGAAAATTCAGACAAATAAATTTGATTTCAGTTAAATAGAAACTATACATTTCTTGCGTAAATAAATCACAGGTCAATTGATTTAAGCTAATTCAATGAATGTATTTTTTAATTCCAAACAAACTTTCATATTCACAGGACTATATTTATTTGAATCAGTGTAAATACCAGCAGTAGAATAAAACGAAGATTCGTCCTGACTACAGTGCTTTTGTTATTATATAAACAACAAAGATTTTTTGTTCATGATAAATTTGCTCGAAATATAAGATAAACAAATGGTGGAACATGATAACTATAAATATCATGTCTGATTGTAGTGAAATGGAGATGTTCATAGTGGTCCTTCTACTATGTTTTGGAGTTCAGAATGTTGCCGGTATCTATGGAGGATGCATGAGTTACTCTACAACCATTGGGTCTTCTGGGCATTTGAAGGCAAGAGAGTGTATATGAGAATGCTTAATTTTATTAAAAAAAAAAATCATTACAACCTTTTTGAATTTGCTTAAGATGGTTCGATCCTGTTATCATCAAAGGTTTTGAACATTTTTTATCATGTATTTGTTTGTAATCTATACACATGGCTCAATAAGAAATCAAAACTAAATCAAAGTACTGAGAGTACTGATAAGCGGAAGCATGTTTGCAAGTTCTCATGTGCAAAACTTTAATGACACATATTTGAAGCATAATCTTTTTTAAAGGGGGGGGGGGAGGTGATAAATATTTTGATGGATTGTAGTATTGAAACCAAGGAACAAGAATAAACAATATGTCTCGGTTTTGATACGGATACATGAGAAAAAGTCACGTCAATAGCAATATGAACATTTAAACATTTATTATACCCCCGCTTGAAAAGTGGGAGGGTATACTGTAATCGGTATGTCTGTCCGTACGTACGTCTAGCTGTCCGTTCGTCCATCTGTTACGCTTTGGGGTACTCATATCTTATCCGCAATTCCTCTTATACCACTGAGTGAAATTTAATGAAACCTTCACAGAATCTTTATTACATATTGCCATTGTGCACCTCCTCTTTTACTTTTTGATCCGACATATATTTTGGGTTTCCCGGCCACAGCAAAACATGGACTTTTCCATTATAATCATATGGGAGGCGGGGGTATCATTTAGTCAGTTCATTGCTCACAGTATCTCTTGTTTTTGTAAAGTATAACAAGACAAAATTGAAATGCAAGTTGCAATACATGAAATTTGTAAGATATGGTTTTGGGGAACAAGAAATGGAAAATTATAAGATTTCACACAAAAATGAGAACTAATGAGTAATAAAAAACAATAAATATCACAACTGCTTTTGCGTTTTGTATGTGTATATGTATTAAGTTTTAGTACCAATGAAACAAAGTCTTGTTATAAAACAGCAAATTACTTAGTATATAAGGAATACAACATACACAGAAGACCTTACATAGATTTACAATGTGCTTGTGGTTATATGAATTGTTTTCATTCAATACATGTATGGCCCAGGTAGAACAAATCACAAAAGTCTTTAATGCTGGTGACAGGTGAGCCCTGTGTCATGATGTTCTCAAT
The DNA here is from genome assembly GCF_032062105.1 of Saccostrea cuccullata. Lineage (NCBI taxonomy): Eukaryota > Metazoa > Mollusca > Bivalvia > Ostreida > Ostreidae > Saccostrea > Saccostrea cuccullata. The sequence goes on from NW_026939842.1 coordinate 6,767, forward strand.
AAATGGAATATTTTTTCAGGAGAGCTTCTACCATGGCAGGCCCTTGAATGCCAGACAGTTTTATTTTTATTCCTGTGGTAAATTTGTCTTTGATGATTGTATTAAAATATTTTACATACATCCCAATATCAGTGGTGATTTCTTTTCTGGAGATTATCTACACGATTCCCTTCACAACTGTCTCTTGGCAGAATTTTCTACAAAGTGTATAATTGAAAAAAATTAAGAATATCTCACAATGTTTATTTAACAAAAATTATTTCACATTATGTATCTGACTTTCAATAAATGAAATCAAGGACTTCAAATAACCTTTTATGATATACCGGTTATTTTAATATATTTTCTAGGGAAGTCAACTTTACCGGGTACTCGATCCAAGGTCCAAGTATCGAATACTAAAAAAAGTTACTCGTTTACTCGGATGTATATTATTTCTTTTTTCAAGGTACACATTTTTATCAGAAACTTATCAATTATAACTAAAACATGCAAATGGTAATTAGCATGTCTTCATCTACACCTAGCTGTAAAACACCGCCTTGATCTACATTCATTCATTCAGTGAAATCTAACATGCAAAGAAATTAATGCCACTATACCCACTTCAAGAGTGAAGTGGGTATATAGATATAACAAAAGATTCAAAACTGCGGAAAGTGAACTTGTGTAGTAAGTTTAGTGTAAATATACTGGAAACAACCAACAAATGAAATAATATGAATAGCGATCCTGACCAACAACATCTGTCTCCTCTCTTTCGCTAGTTATATAACCTACATGTGTACACAGCAGTTTTTCAAATAGATCCAATTAAAACAACCTTTTGTAATTTTGGGTGTATTGTGCATTTGTGTTTTATTTGATAACTAATTTTAGTACCAAAAATTATCTCCAATGGAATTCATAATTATCTGTACATGTAATGAAAAAGTCAGATATCGAGTAAGCGATTATTAAACATGATAAATATTGACCGATTTGACTTCTCTAATATTTTTTTGTATTTGTTTTCTCTTTCAAAAGCCTACTATTATAAGTAATCATGTATTTGCATGTATTTAAAAAAGATGAAAAGAAAATAAGTCAAAAAAATTAGAAAAGTCAAAATATACTTTCAAAAATAATATTCGGTTCAGTTTTGCCATCATAACAAGAAGATTTGTTATGCTATAAAAAAATATGTATCATAAGTTATGAAATTTTTTTCCACTTATCTAGAAATATAATAAATTGATGTACTCACCTTCAGAAAAGTGTTTCTGGTTGTGCTGAGTTGAGTTTTCTTCTGCCATTTAGAGGTGGCACAGGGCAAATCCACAATGCAATCTTAATTATATCCCCTTTCTGTTAGCTGCCTCCGCAGCAGGGACACATCTATACAAAACACAATGTAGTTCTTATGCTTGCGTTTTAATTTAAATTCTGTCCAGATTTTACAGTTTTGGTCCATCCTTCAACATACATGTATTAACATTAAATGAGAAAGGATATATAAATGTATACACAAACTCGGCATGATAATTCCTCAAATAATTTCTCCCAGGCATGTAATCATGGTAATTAGAGTACCAGTTCGTTCGATAAGACCCGACCATAACAGCTATCATATTACGATATCTAACATGTCTAAAGCATGCCTGCATAGGGAGACGACATTTTCAGGTTAAAACAATTAAAGATAAGGGTGACAATAAAAGATAGGCTAATCACACAGCGTGAGTTACCTTGTTTATTTTGAAGAGAAGGCCTGTCACTTCCAGTCAATCATTGTAAATCATTTGTGCTCCACGTGGGTTTGTTGACAATAATTTCACGTTGAATCGTCTATATGTTAGATTATTACGCGAATGTAGTACACAATTGATAAAAGGAGTTACATATCTCTTTTCTTCTATTTTATTTATACAAGATTATTGAAAAGATTAGTTTCTCAGTAGCTATGTATCTGTCATTAATTCTTAAACATAACTACCTACTCGAAATATTTTGTCCCTCGTAGTATTTCTAAAGATCGCTTCAGGACCCCGTGCTAGTCAAATGTTGAACCCGATTTGTTTATGTTTTAGACATACAGAGTTGTCGTTCGTTCTTCTCTCAAACGTGAAACGTATCAGCAGTAACAAAGTAACTATTCGTTCTATTATTAGGCTATTATTTTTATTGGACTTTTTTACATAAATCAAAATGAATTGTTATGATAAATTCGCCATAACACACGCTTTTTGATATGATAATAACGATGAAGATTGGGAAGGGGTCGAATATGATTAAGCGGGTTGTATGCCCTTAGTTTAAGATACATCCGTTTGGAGTACCATGAAGCGGGGCAAACATCTTGAGAGGTCGAAAGATCAACAAAGCATGCAAAAGTAATAGGCGGCTTCCGCCTAAAAAGGGTGTCAATTCACTTCGATCGGCGCACGGTGGCATTTAATTTGACCGTTTTGCACTGTAATTTTATGTATGTCTAAAACATAAATATTTTTTTTACCCAAATAAAAAAATGGGAACTACCACTGTCCTGTATCATCTTGAATACTCACTTTGGAATTTGTGACAACAAAAAAGTTTTAAATTCCTTCGCATGATTAATGTTGTGACCTTTTTGCACTAAAAAATGTCAACATGTTACTTTTTGGGCATTAAGAAATGGACAAACAATAATAGTATTTGAAAGTAATGACATTTTTTAAAGTTTTAATAGAGTGGTTTAAATTACCGGGTATTTCTTTTTAATTCAGGAAAAAAATTAGAAGTGGACCTCTGTGATATTAATTTTGATATAATCATAGAAATAAAATAGTGTTAATTTTTATCCTAAAATGGGATATTTGTCCACATGACTTAAACAATGTATTTCATTTGTTATATTTGTCCAAAATAAAGATAAAATTCATTACAGTTTATCTAGTATATCACTAGGAAACAGCACGAAACATTTCACATAAAAAATAACTTAATGAAGGATATGGAGATAATGAAACGTATTCAATATCAAGGTCCATAAAACAATACAAAATAGGACCAGAGCAAACATGGACCTCCGAAACAACAGAGGTGGGTTCAGGTGCCATGGAGGAGTGAGCATCACCTGCTAACCGGTCACATCCGCCGTATGCTACTTGTCATGATCGGGAAATAACTGAAAAACCCGTCGTCAATTCAGTTTATAAAAAATGGACCAACAATGAGTATGAAAAACGTTAGTCCACATTTGTCTCAATGATAAATTGTATTTGCTGATAAGGTTATTAAATCGACCATAGAATTTACGAAATGATGACTTTAAAAAAGACTGTTGATATTTTTGTTTCATCAACTTGTTTGCAAATAATTTACCTCATTTTAGAAATTGTTCATACGTAGAGCAAGCTCTTGCGTATCGAATCAAATGAGATATATACACCCCATATACAGGTGACGAAGGTATATTGCTGCATAAGGGAATTTGACGATAGAAAAGTTAAAGTCATCACGTTTCGTGTGAAGGCTGCTTGTAAAAGAGGATATAAAGTAAATCATAGTTAATATTTCGAATGGGAAAAATTGATAATTTTCTTCTATAAAACCTTCAGCCACAAAGTATAGTTCAAAATTTTAATTATGGGGTTTTAACTGAGTATAGTTTAATTAGCATTGCAGAATCAAAATTTATTATAAGAACTGAAACATTATGCATACTTTTATATAATTTATACACTAAAGAGTTATAGATAAAAATCTGCTCAAAAGCCCAGGAACATATCTCGTTAAAGATCCCTTGGGAAGCAAGGTCAGGATATACCTAGAAGCCTTATTGTTTGTTTATATGATGTAAGATCGAGTTACCGTTTGACGTTAAAAGTAAATCTTGAATTTTCCATAAATCCCGAGGCCTGGAAATAAGAGGATTACATGGATACAGATGATTCAAATGGTAGTCAGGGGAGATTCCCCAATCCAGAAATAGTTTGTGTTCCTTTTTGGATATTAACCAATCAGAGACTAAAATACAAGCAAATTTAAAATTTAATTATATTAAATTGAACATCACAGACCCCCTTTTTTTTTACAAGTATTTCATTTTATAAATATGTAAGATACTTTTATTCTTTCTTTTTAAATTCTGAAATTCGAATAAATATCATTACTTTCAAATGATTTTATCAGGGACTTGATTTATCGCTTGCAAAAAATTAACTTAGATAGCTTTTTTTCTACGGAAAAGTCTAATAATTTATTATTCCGAGGTGATTGAAACTATTTTTGTTGTCAGATCTTTTGATATGACTATTCAAGATAAAAGACTGTTTTCAATAAGTCATTTGGATAAAAATATTCAAGGTAAAACCTGATTTGACAATGAAGAAACTAAATAAATGACTCAATTTGAAGAGCACTGAACCCTACTTGACAAAAAATCTTTAGTTAATACTTTTGATAACAGTATTCTAACTCCTGGAAACTAAATGTTCATTGATTTTATTCGTTCAATATTCAAAACTCTAACACTGTGAAATCACTTATTTTAGTGGGGGTATGGATTTTATTGTTTTCGAAATTTTAAGAGACCCATGAATTTATGAACACCAGGAAGTGTAAATTTTCTATGCATAACTTCTAATAATGCAGCAGCATACCTTCAACACATGCATAACTCAATTAATTCGATACCCGAGAGCATGCTCTACGTATGAACAATTTCTAAAACGAGGTAAATTATTGACATTGATAAAGTAGGTGAAACGAGAATTTCAGCTGTCTTTTTTTTTTGGTATTTCACTCGTGAAGTTTACAAGATCAAGGATTTTTTAGAAGTATTTTTTAGATAAGTACTCATTACTGACTAAAAATGGCAGGAAAAACAGCGGATCAGTGTGCATTTTACTGAGGTACGGTACAATTAAGTTGACCTTGTTGCACTCCATTTTAAACTCTTTGGTCAATTACTATAATCTTTATCATATTTTATTAGAGTAATCATATCAATAAATATAATCTTATTTCGCATAAAATAGTTTGAATAATATTTATCATTGAACAAATCTTCAAAATTAATGCGCTAAATTTCTTGTGGGACCCTTTTCCACTGAAAAGTAACATATTTGGATATTAAAAATGTGTGTATAGGCATTGCAATATTTTCTAATATCAAACTTTTTACGACTTAAGTGCTGATCAGTCAGTAGGATCGATTATTCTAAAATAATTAAACAAAGAAAAAAGGTCAGTGATATTAATTTTGAAATACTGGCCAAAACATAAGTTTTTCAAGCAAAAAAAAAAGAATTTTATCTTGACTTCTTTAGCAAATCTTCTTTCCTCGGCAAAGTTTGTTGAAGGAAAATTGTTCTAAAAATGTAAAATGCAACCTTTATATATTTAATATTCCTAGCATATTATAACGGAAAATGTTCTCCGAGAAAAATTAGGTGAGGCTAAAGTTCCAAGATATTAGATTTATATGATGGGAAGAATTGCAGAATTTCTATTAAATATCCTTCCACCACAAGAAAAAGTCCCCTGTAATACTTGCTTCTTTGCGGATTTTTGAGCAGTTTTTTTACTGAACGTTGAACAATTTACATTTTTGAATTTAAATATGTTATTTCAATTGAATTAGAATAAATAATTTTGAAGTAAAATGTTGTGCATGACATTTCTAGAAAGCTGACGAGTGGCATACCTTAAAGTCATCATTTCGTAAGTTTTATGGTCGATACCATGACCTTGTTAGCAAATGCAATTTAAAATTGAGTCAAATGCTGACTGAGGTTTTTCATACTAATTTAAGTCCATTATTTATACACTGAATGGACGACAGATTTTTTCCCGTTATTTCCCGATCATTACAAAGAGCAAACGGCGGTGGGGGCAAGGGATGCTTACTCCTCCATGACCCCTGATCCCACATGCGATATTTTAGAGGTCCAAGTTTGCTCTACTCCTATTTTGTATTTGTATGGATCCTCACTTTTGATTCTCGTAGCAGCATTTCTATGCATGTCCGATTACGTTTGCTGCTGCCTATTAACAAAATAAATTTAAAATAATATTTCAATTATTGACCATGTTAAAACCATATTTACTAAAATGAATCATCGAATCCACCCAAAACTTTAGGATCACAATAGGTGATATCATCTGTGTGTCTAAATAATTGGAAGAAGTGGTCGTAAATTACAGTATACACAGTCACATGCGAATGTTTCACATGTTTAAATGACAACAGGTTATAATTACCGTATGAATGTTTAGTTTTTTTCTGATAAGTTTTTGATAAGAATATTACTTTGATATAACAGAAAATATACCCCAGTAACCGAGAACAATCGAACACCTGGTTAAAGGGGTAGTCATTGGCATCCCAAAATTTCTTTTAATATGATTATTTCATTTATTCATAACTAGGTAAAACTATTTTTCTTGAATGGTTGGAAGATAGATAAAGGTCCGTGTCCAAATTGTACAGCAGCAGATAAAGGATCAGATGTGACACAAACAAGAAAGCTATTAATACAACAGAATCATAATCAACAAATGTTTGGAAAATGGGAAGCCGAAGTTTACAGTCAGAATAGGACTGCATCTTATATTGATAAAACAAAAATAGTAAATAATGTTTCTACAGACGTGGTACTTATTGTGGGTGAAAAAGAGGGATGGGAATTGATAGGTTCCGAAATATCTCTTGAGTTTGATTTAACAGCCGAGGAATTTGACATTTTGTAAGTTTCTATTGCAGTTACAGATAATTGAAATAAATCTGACACATCACATACATACTTTATCCGATTTATCCAAATTAATGTCGTTATGGAGTCATCTAGATATTGTTAATTTCCTTGACACTGTTATGTATCTTTTTAATAGGCTAAATAGCTCTTTAGATGTTCCAATGACACTTTTACCTGTAATTCGTCACATCTATCTCCAATTAAGGGTGGAACCAGGAATAAGAAATGACACAAACAGACCAAACAGAAGTCCAGTTGTTCTTGTGAAACCTCTATATAGGTAAATATTTAAATATTCTTTATCTCATTAACATGCATGTATTGGGTACATGGCACAATTAGTTTGAATAAACAATATAAAAAAACTTTCTCAATTTAAAAAGAAAGTAACTTTTTTTTACATTTTAAAAATCAGTTTCCTAACAGTAGAAACTATTCGGAAAGCAGATTATTTCCTGTTTTTAAGAATTAAGGCAGTAATTAAAAAGAACAATTCACTCTAAAACCGAGACAGGCTACGCACAGATCAGGTAATGTTACAGGGATATAAAAAAACGCCTTCGAAATGATGAAAGAGGAAAATATAGACTTAGTCCAAAGAGATTATACTTATGTGAAAGCTTTCATACACAGAACAGATTCCATATAATTCATTCCAATATGCTCTCTGAAGTAAGATGGGGTCACAATAAAGCATCATTAAATATTAAGAATAATGACATTTAAAAACCATAATTTATTGTTTAGATAACAACATTAGAAAGAGAATTTTTTCAAAGCTTTGAATAGTTTTTTTTTTTTCAATCTCATCATACAATTTAACAAAATGAAAACTTGACGAAATAAGGATTTTTCTGGAAACACAAGAAGTGGAGAAATTTCCCCCTTTATTGACGGGACAATCCCTCCTCATATACTTATCAGGTGAATTTATTTTGAGCCAAATTAGTTGATAAGCGCTGTATATATAATAGAAATGTTTGAGGAAAGAATTCTAATCGGGGCAATGCAAGCTACAACCAAAGTACTGAAAACAGTTTTCTTGTATGCATATGTGGAAATTTACACGTATTGTTGACCTTTCGGTCAACATCGAGAAAAAAAATTTTTCATAATGAAAGAATACAGGTCAAAAGAATTTTGATGCAGCATTGTCATGTTTATTAGATTGATAGTGAAAAATTCTTTTATTTTCTTTAATTCAAGTTACATTATGCATGACCGAAAGGGCCAAATATTACGCCACTATATCATGTTATTTAAAATAGAATAAAGAGGGTGAGAAATTTGTTCTTTTAATTTTACTCTAAAATAGATAGCTAAAGTTATTCAGAGGAGTATTGAAGGTCAATGGCATCACTGGTATTGTATTTTTTAATATATATATATATTAGTTTAGAGATAGGGAAGATACACACGATACACCTTACTTCTGTTGACAATGATGGAGATGCAATACGCTGTGTGAAATCGATATATGTGGAATCTTCAGGAATGGGAAGCTTTGTAAAGAACTTAACAAATCAAAATCTGTTGTTCCTTAATCGAACGGTGTGTATTACTGCAATTATTTTGAACATATATTTTGGAACGTTTTTTTAACTGTGAATTCTACAGATTTTCCTTGCAAGTAGTCTTAGATTAATGTGGAAAGGAATCATATGTAAAATATAACTAAAATCTTTCTTAATTCGTATATTTTCTTTTTTGACTTTTCTTCTAGACATGTGTTATAAGGATTAATGTCAGTCAAAACTATTTTCATGAGCATGACACATTTGGTGTAGCAGTCACGGTAAAAGATTACGGTACACATCCGTTATCAATTCAGAGTACAGTACTGAGGCCTTTTTTTCCATATATGAACGTTATTGGAAGGGTTGTGGTATTGGTATGTGTAATGATAAAAAGGAAATATCTTTTCATAAACGGCATTGAATTTTCTGCTTATTTAATATCTTTAATGCACAAATCGATAATATTTTGGGGATAAATATGTTTTTTTAACCTCATATTTTAGATGTATTTCAAAATTACGGGAAAAACAGATCCCCCAATCATCATTCCACCTACTCCTCGTAATAACCAGGAGTATACTATTTATGTTGGGGGAGAATTTCATGTCGATGTTTATGCCAAAGCAACAGTTGGCAGGTATGGCTTTGAAATTTTGAAAAGTCAACAAATCTTCAAAGGTAACCACTTCTGGAACACTTCTTGTTTTTCTTTTGAAGGAAGATTGTGCGATTTGATTTCCTTCGACGGGATGGTAAACCGGTCAACCATACAGAAATTCAAAATGCATCCCATATCAGTGATAATGCTGTTTTTATATCAACAAACTGGTCTCCGACAAAAGTGGATAAAGGCCATCATATCCTTTGTGCAAATGCTGAAGATAATAAAAGGTGACCTCAAATTACTATAATACAACAAAAGTTTGTGAAAGATTATGAAGCGAGTTGTAAAATAAATTTTCATAGTATTTTACAGATATGTAAAATACTTACTGATAAACAATTTTTAAAAATTAATTTGATAGTTGATTTTTGCTTTTATTTAAGCAGTATATGCAAATTTGTTATTGTTATCGTTATTGTTTATGTTATTGAAATTTCAAAAATCCCCTTTTGGTCGTTCTAATGCTTTGTTATCAAATATACAATTACAAATATACAAATATACAATACAATTATATTATTTTGACCTGGAATAATGTTCGTTATCTCCATATGTTTCATAAACACTTTTGATGGTAAACATGTTTTTTTTTCATCAGAAAAGAGATCATGATTGTTAAATATAAAGTTAGAACTTGAATGGATAAGATGTTTAAGGCTTCCTGACTAGCCAAGTTTTATTGACAAAAGTATATTGAAGAACAAAAAGTGAAACGTAGGTTTTACATGTCACCTGAGCATCATGCAACAACATTCCACCTGTCGAATTTGGTTCCTTTTTTTGGACAAGAGGCCATGACACTCACAGTTGTCAAAGAGGCAACATTTCTCATAAAAACTATTCACTTACCATTCTTAGTTTGGTTTCATAACACTAATAAACAGAGTAGAGTAATAACAAATGCATTTCAACTTATCAGGAATATTCAGCAATAATCAGTAGTGTCCCCAACCCACACAAATCTCTTACCCTGAGAGATTAGAATCGTCACAATTGCTCATCAATTATTTTTATAAATACAAAGGGGCGGATTTGTTCAAGATTGGTTGAGCGGTTGTAGAGAAGGAACAAAATGTAAAACAAAATAACACACGTCGCATGGGGGACGACCGACGAAAACGAAATGCAAAAGGTTACCTAAGGTGATCTTATATTTATAATGTCCAGTGTACAATTTTTAACTTCCGGGTTTTGCTTCCATTTTGTAAAATACATTGAAATATTTGAAAAAAAATCCTGTGTTAGAATTGCAAGACAGTGATTAATGCTTAAACATGCATTTAGCTCCAACCGTTGCAACGATTGTTTCTGAGTATTTTAGGTATTGATTATGATGTCCCAATTCTGCTGCACGCACATTGACCTTTCAATAAATCCGATAAATGTGTAGAGAAATGAACTGTTTATGTTTGCATATATTACATAGCTGTTAAATGTCTATTTATAGACTACACATGTATATATTATTACAGTTTTCATTGGTTCGAATTTCGACAGGTATTTCATACTAATTGTAGGGCCTTGTTTTTAAACTGAATGCAGTTACATCCATCTACATTATTTTTTACATCATTTGTAATAACATAGGACGTACAGTGTTTGGTGACAAAGGATGCTTACTATATACTCCCAGACACTTTGTCCCCTCCCTAGAATTTCCAAGAGTTCCTGAAATTTATTAGGTTTCGAAATGTAAAATGTTTTCAGATCGTTCAACATTTCTTATTATTGACTTTTTTTTTATAGAGGAGTGAGCATCCCCTGCAGTCAGTTCACACCTGCCGTGTGCTCCTCGTCATTACCGGGAAATAACAGAAAATTCGTTGTCTATTCAGTGTATAAATTGACTTACAATAAGTATGAAAAAAATCAGTCAGCTTTTGACTTATTGATTACTTTTATTGCATCTAAATCTATTATCTATCTTACAAAGGAAAGCAGAGAAGAGATCACTATAATTATACATATAATATAATTAATTTGCATAAAAAAAGAAAATCTGAATTTAAAGATGTAATTTTATCAAATAATGCGTTATTATTGGAAACCAGCAAGTGTATTTAAAGAAAGTAAAAATGATTTTAAATTACTGTTCACGATTGTGAGATAGGTTCTTCAAACAAATTTTTCATAGTAAAATCAACATTTTTTTTTGCAATGAGTTGAGCTCCACTCCGGATGAAAATAGAAATTTAAAAAATTCGAACAATTTATTGGACACCATATTCATATAAATATATAAATACAAGGGGTGATCAAAAATTCGCGAACTATCTCAATATATACAAAACCACAATTCAGATTAGAAAAAAAAATTGGTACACACATAGCCAAACACAAGTTCTATAAATAGCATATGCTGAATAATGTTTTGTTTCTTGTTTGTGAAGTCACAATGTGAAAATGACGTCACTATATAGATCACTTGTGACGAAAATTCTTGTCTCAGTTGTACTCGTTCAATAAACGACTGTAAAATTGATAATGTATCTTAGAAATTCTTTTGACCTCAGAAGTGGCGTTTAATAATTTTTACACAGTTTATCAAGACAAATGACTTTCTATAAATTCAATCAATTGGATTGATCGTTTTAATGAAATAATGTCGATGGTTAAAATTAATACTTGGTAAGTTGCCCAGTGAACTCACGTCTGAAGAGATGTGTTTTTATGAAGCAATTTGCTACCAAACACCTCCAATTTACAAATTGAGAAATAGTTGAATATTTCAACAATAATATAATTATTAAATACATATGATATCGATTACTTCAGATTTAAAACATATAAGATATATGATAAAAGGGAGGCACCAATTCTCTATAAACCTGGAATAAACGTCTTTCCCGAAACAGAAAATTTAGGTTTAATGGTCGCCATGCTTATTTTTGGAAAGGATATTCTTATACACCCAATCTGTTGCCGAGATTTGACCATTTCTGACAAACAAACTGTTCTAGTTATGAAAAATAACTTACATGGAAAAAAAGATAAAACTCTGAAAAATCTTAAAGCTTTTGTTACAGAACGCTACGGAGGGGGTCACGTTACCGCCTATATCATGTGATTCTCGTACGAGCAGAATGGTGGCAGAAGGGCATCAGAATTGGAGAGGACTAGTTTAAAATATAATCAATATTGAAACCGAAGATTGTATCTTTTATGAAAGGTATTCAATTAGTTTTCGAAATTTCTGATCACCCTCATATACCTAACAATAATGTTGACCAATGCCAGTTATTCTGAAAACCAATTTTTGAGAAGTCTTGATCAAGTCCTCAGAGTGTAAATCAAAAACTACGATAACCTTTTTATCAAATTCTCGATACTATCAAATATAATCTTAAAATTCCAGAAAGAGTTTCATTGAAAACTGTTGATGTAATCAATGTAAAATGAAACAACCAAAATGTTACCTTATTGAGAAATAATCTTTAATTGAAACCTTTATGCATCGAATTTCTGAATCATCGAACAATTTAAATTCACTATACGATCATGGTAGCTTAATAGTAGAGCACTTGAATCATGAATTCGAATCTCAACAATGACTGACCTTGGTCGGTAAAAAATGCGTACGCAAGTGAGTTAAGGCTACATTTGGAAGTTTCTATGCAAAATATCTAATTAAATTTCATAATTGCTCTACTTACCAAACAGAAAATGTTAGGACTTGTTTTCAAATACATTCTTGGTACCCACGACATGCAATAGCCAGCACACATTATGACGTCATTTTATGACGCCATCGACCTCTACTACACACGTTTTAAAGAAACATTAACAAAATCTCCTCGGCGCAAGGCCATACCTTACAGAGTATAAAAAGACGAAGAATATTCTAGGGATTTAAGATATTGCTGCACAAATGTCGGCACTGCAATTGTTTAGTTACTATTTTTGCAGTTTTAAGTTTAAACATGGTAAAAATTTACAATACAGTGTAAATTTCCTTAAATTTTTATCGATTGAGAAAGTGCATAGGATCTGTGCAGCAATTTTATTAATTTTAAGAACATTCTCTTTAATATAATGCATTGTTTATTTGATGTATTATCAATTAATAATGGTAATTTTCATTCCTACGTCGATACGATATATATTGGTAAGCTTGAGATAAAAGATACCACAGAGTCAGACACTTCTCTTTCATACTTGGATATTCTTCTTGAAAAAGACACTAATGGTAATCTAACAACCAAGCTATATGATAAACGTGATGACTTTAACTTTTCTATCTTCAACTTCCCTTACTTATGCAGCAATATACCTTCATCACTTGCATACGGAGTAAATATATCTCAGTTGATTTGATACGCAAGAGCATGTTCTACGTTTGAACATTTTTTTAAAACGAGGTAAATTATTGACAAGCAAGTTGACGAAACAAGAATATCTGCAGTCTCTTTTAAAGTAATCATTTTGTAAGCTCTATGGTCGATACAATGACCTTGTCAGCAAATACAGTTTATCATTGAGTCAAATGCTGACAGACGTTTTTCATACCAATTGTAAGTCTATTATTTATACACTGAATTGACGACGGGTTTTTTCCGTTATTTTCTGATAATGACAAGGAGCACACGGCGGGTGTGACCGGTCGGCAGGGGATGCTCACTCCTCCGTCACTCCTGCGTCGTTCGTCGTGAGTCCTGTGTTGTGCGTTAAAATTTGAACGTTTTATGCTTCTTCTCTGCAAAAACTAAACCAATTTCAACCAATTTTCTAAAGAAGCACTCATGAGTCAAGAGAAACAAAAACTGCGAATTTCATATCCCGGATCCCCTGGGGCATGGGAGTGGGACCAAAACCACTAGATTAATGTAATCTTTAAAGATTTTCTTTACTCATCGACATCAAACAGTGAAATTGTTTGCATGCCTGTATTACGTATTAAACAATGTACAAAAAATTGTAAAATTCATGACCGCTTGGTCAAGGGCTCTAATGATAGCGCGGGGATATTAAGATCATCTAGTCAAAATGCATTATTTCTTTGAAAATCTTCTCTACTTTTGGACATCAACACAGAAACATGAATTGAAGAAGCCGCATTTCATTGCATAAGGTTCTAAACAATTGCCTATTTCATGAAAAAATCAATTTCAGTAACTGTTAGCGATTTAACGAACAATTTTTACGAGGTTAATTATTGACAAACAAGTGGAGGAAACAAGAATATCAGCAGCCTTATTTAAAGTCATAAACTTGTATGTTCGATACAATGGCCTTGTCAGCAAATACAATTTATGATTGAGTCAAATGCTGACTGGCGTTTTTCATACCAATTGTGGGTCGGCAGGGGCTGCTTACTCCTCCATGGAACCTGATCCTACCACTGGTGTATTGGAGGTCCTTGTTGGCTCTGCTCCTATTTTGTATTATCAGATTATCATCTGGGTAAAACACAAATACCCACGTACATCTTAGTTATCATGAGCAAGGATGTCTCTTCCATAATCCTGAATTCCATGGCCCCTGGGTTAGAGATTCTTGTGTTAGGATGGGACTCTATTTATTCAAAATTAAAAATACATTAATTCTTTGAAAACCTTCTTGTCTGCTCCTGGGTATTAAACAAACAAACCAAGTACATAGGTATGTTGAATAAGGCAGCCTCTTCCAAAATTGTAAATACAATGGCCTCAGGGTCATGGGTTCTGGTTCTCGGGCGGGGTTTAAAAAATATGTAGTGAAATGCTTTCTATCTTTGAAAATTTTCCCTGTTTCTAGGCTGGGGTTCTGATGTAAGGGCCGTACTCTTTTAATAATATAGTGAAAATATATTAATTCTTTGAAAACATTTTCTCTGCTTCTGGGTATTAAATAAAATATTCAAGTACATAATTTGTTTGATAAGACTGTCTCTTCCAAACTTGTCAATTTTGAAAACCAAAGTAAGGTGTGCTGGTGTTCTGGAGGGGCTGTATTGATTATACATGTATATTGAAAATGCAAACTTTCTTTGAAAAATCTTCTCCTTTGCTTCTGGATACTTAACCAATAAACAATGTGCATGGATATAATCAGAAAGGATGACTCATCCATAATTATGAAATTCAGGACCTCTGGATCAGGGGTTCTGATGTTAGGGAGGGACTCTAAAGATTACATAGTAAAAAAGCATTTCAATGGCGTCTGGGTATCATGCCAATTATCTACGTTCATGTCTATGATGAAGAAGAGTGACGCTTTTAAAAGGGTTTATTTCATAACCCATGGATCAGGGGTTTAGGGGTAACATAGTCTGGAAAAAGTCTGAAAATAAAAAATACTTTGAAATCTGCTCTTTGGCATTACCAACCATTCGTGATGAAGTAAGATTTATAACAAAATCTCCGCCAAGCGTATAGTTATTATAAGCAATGGTGTCTCTTTCAAAATTGGGAATTTCATGGCCTCCTATTCAAACACAAACCAAATTCAATTCTTCGAAAGTTGTTATATGGTATTCAGGTCATCTATAAGGCTGATAAGGCTCTTGGGCCTCTTGTTTTATATTTTTATAGATCCTTAACAGTGTTTTATACTCAGGTGAACATTAAGGCCCTTTAACTTTTTACTTGTCTGGTTAAAAGATACATGTAGGGTGTTCATGAAATTTGATATTTTTATTGATCGTGTCATTTGTTGCTATTGAAGCATTTTTAGTATATACGAAAATATTATTTTGTACTTTGACAGGAAAAAAACAATGTGATCCCAATCCATGTCTTTTTAACGGAACATGTCTTGAAGTTCCATTGCCTCCTTATTTCTTTTGCATATGTGTTGACGATAGAAAAGGCGAACTTTGCGATATTGGTAAGATTATGATTTTTCCTTAATTAATCTGAGATGAAACAATATTTGACGACATTTACTAACACATCACTTTCATAGTCCTGCAATATTGTTTTTTACCATACATCTATCTAGTTTGATACATAAATTGATACTGTGAAATCACAAATTTTCTTGGTCGTTTTATTTTCGTTGTTTTCGAGGTATGACGAGACCCACATATTAATGTATACCACGGAATATAAAATGTTACATGCATAAGTAATTATTAATTCTTCGTCCACGAAATCAAATCCTCATGAACCAAGAGATTTTCCTCAAACCACGAAAATTTGATCTCATGAAAATATGTAAATTTACAGTATCTCAAATTCCAATTTAGTACATCAATTTGTCATTCATACATATTTTTTTATTTACATCATCTGTGTCTGGGGTATGGTGTAATATAATATGGGCAGTTTATCTATGTGTACATGAAATGGTTTATTTTACTTCCATTGAATTAAGATATCTTCTTTTATTGGGTTCAATATTGCAGGTGACTTACAATTATTATATTTCTATACAGGCAATTTCGTCACATATGATCCTCATTTGAAATACTATGCCTATGTGGCGAAATTGCCTATGGTATATCGGGCACAAACTGAAATGATTATTTAGAACATGCATTTACTATTGATTTTTAGAATTACAAATTACTGTAAACCAACTTTTTTTTCGCGACGACTTTATTTTGCGATTTACCAGGGTTACCTTTACTAGATCGCGACGATTAATTTTCTCCATCAAAGCCTTTTTAGATCACCTGAGCCAAAGGCTCAAGTGAGCTATTCTGCTTAAAATTTGTCCGTTGTCTGTCGTTGTCCTCGTTGTCGTCGTCGTCGTTGTTGTAAACTTTTTCACAGGTCCAAGTCCAAGTTATAAGCTCAAGTATTTTTTCATATTTTTGAATGAAAGGTATTTCAAACTATGAAAATAACATTTTGGGCTTAGTAAACGTAAAATTTCTTATTTTTGAAGTGAATAGAAAATAAAAGTATTTTGTCTCAGTGTCTATGTGTATTATGATATTGTATATACGTTTTTGTATTTTTAGATCGCCATTGCTTTTTCATTTCCAAATAAATTTATAAACTGAACCTGCGTTTTCCTTCTCCCCTTGGTTATACAGTACCCGCATCGTTATTCTTTACAGATCTATCGTATCCTATCGTATTGTGTTTTCCGTTTATCGTGTTTAGCGTTTTCTGTCGTGTTCTTTGTTTATCGTGTAGATCGTTATCAGGTTCTATCGTGTATCGTGATTGCGTTTATCGTGTACATTCGGAAACCCTCATTTTTTTTTATCTTTACTACAGGAAGAAACTACCGAGGTTTTCCGATTTTCTTTTTCGTTTTGTTAACTAAAATAAGATTACTTTAACCGAAAAAGAGAATAGAAAGTTTTATCCCTTCGTTTTTCATCATTAAAAGAAAAGCTTGAAAGGAAAAGAATAAATATATCAATAATATAATAAATTCATTAAATTATTAATTATAGAATAAATAAAGAAAATATTAATTTTATTATCAAGCACAGAATCAAGATTAAAAATCTATTTTTAAAAATGAAATAATCGATCCCATGATCTTTTTCTTTACGCTCAGCGAATTCTATGGGGGGGGGGTGGTCAAAATTAACTATTAATAAGATTTTTTAAATTAGTCAGAGTCACTAGAGGAAGATTTTTGGTAAGCCATGGTGTATGAAGTTTTTCATTAATTTTATCTGGCATCAGATAATCTAATAACTATACAGGCAAAGAATCATAATGACTTTTAACAGCTTACCATTTCGACGTGGAAATAAACTGAAAATATAATGCCTCTGAGTGAAAATCGAAAAGCTTCCTTGCCAGAAAACTGACACGTATGTGTGCCTCTCTAATCAGCACACTGTCCCCCTGTGCGACCGTCAACACCCCTCTTCTCCCCTATTCCCCTAAATGACACCTCAGCCCGTGTGTGTTCAGCGTCAACACCTGTACTGCTTTCTCACCTTGTGCCAAATAGTATTTATTTTTAGGTTTCTGTTCATACCTTGTGTGAACTACACTCATAAAAAATTTTTTTCTAAATCAATATTATAATAAATTAATGTACATTTCTGATTTCCGGATTTAAAAAAAATCATTTTCTTGCTTGATTTTAAATTTTATAAAAAAAATCGTACAAATCAATTTAATGAAAAAATGTTCCTATATAAACCCAATCCGCTGATTTATTGCAGCCCGGAGGACCGGGCTGCTCTATACATATAAGTTTTAATGTTGGTGTATAGGGATTGTGGTGGGAGTAGTTATTTAGAATTAAAGGTTTTCTAAACATTGAAAAGATTGTTATTCAGAAACTTCTTTCCATTTATAAATTACGAGATACATAATATAGTTACTTTCATAAAGTGAAACTGTAAAAATATATACTTTTTCATATATAATATATATAGTTACTTATCATTTACTATCGAGAAAACGACAGGTCCCTTTTTTTAGAACATCGAATTTTACTTCTCGGATAAAAACGTTCTCTGCACAGTTCGTGTTTTATATTATAATATTGAAAAATGATACATTTTTAAATATAGGTGATGCGTGTGTCTAACTTTAATTTATATTTTTTGCAGGCAACATTTACTTGAGGAATTGATCAAGTTTAAAATGGTATCGTTTTTGATTAATTTTTATCCGACTACATGTTTTCAAAATATTCGCGACTATCTTCTCCTTCAATTAGACGCATGCCTTTTCACACATATCGAAGCGGTTTGAAGATTAAGACTCATTTTCATCGTTTACTTTATGTATTTCCCGGGCGACAATTGATGGTTACATCAATGTTTTCTTGTTTTATTTGTACGATGTTTCCATAATGTTTATGTAAACAAGTCAATAAACTTAAAAAAAAATACTGCACTTATGGGACATAGACTTTCGAATCATCGGGTTTTCTTAGAAAAGGGTTAAATAATTCTAAAATTCTAAACTATGAAAATTTGCTCGCATTTATTTTTTACTGTATTTAACTATAATAATAATAAAAAAGAAGTCCTCTGATTCTGCCGTGACCACGCAAAACGAGTAAATGTATTGCAAAGAATCAATTTATATTCATACCGTCCGTAACTTTATTTAAGAAGTCGATTTTATTTCTGGCTATTTTGTTAGATCGTGTTTATCTAATTTTAAATTGTTATAGACTTTCAAAATGCCGCCCTTCAAACACGCCTCATTTGAGATTATGTCTATAATAATTTCAAGGGTTTTAATTCATTTGCTGACTTAACCCTCTTTAAAATCATTTTTTAGTAACAGTACACGCTAAGTCTAATAGCAATGATTTATCATTATTAAGTCGGAAAAGTTGCATTTTACTCTTTCAATATTAATTTATTTAGTTTTGTGTTTTGTATTGTAAAAAAAGTATTTTATCATTCAATTTTCGTTAATTAATACTGTAACGTGCAACGCGGCCGAGCTTGGGTGTGTGGTGTTATGTCTTGTATCACCGAGGCGTTACACTAGGTTCGTTAACCTGTTAACTCAGATTTTTGTTGACCAATACGATTATAATCAAATATATACAAATACAATGGGTTTCTTCTTGATTGGACAACCACTAACTGTGGTGAACGGGTGTCTCCCGCAAGGAATTTTCTTCTTGCCCTGCCTCTCCACTATTACTGCTGCATCTTGGCACTTCCCCCACCTCTAATTGTGGTATGCCACCTCTCTCTACAACCAAGTGACTGCCCCATTCAGGTCTTACGTGCTTTGGTGTACTGTGAAACACTTAGCTGTTCATCCCCTGCATCCTTCCGCCTTATAGGTCTTACGACCGTATGCAAGAGAAGAAACAAACTAATGTTTATCCATTCCGTCACCTGAGAGATCCCCTGTTTTCCCGTAACACAACATTTATTACCTCAGTGCAGCCCCAGTACATAGGCAGTTTCATACTACTTGTATGATCTGAGAATTAATATTTTTTAGTGTTTAAGAATTTATATAAAAACGTAGGTCTAACGTTTATACAAAACTAAATCACAAAACCAATTTCCGTTTCAATACATATATGAGAGCTTAGCGTTTACGTACATGTACAGTTGTAGCAGATTCATATTCTGTTGACACCGTTTACAAGTGTTAATGCATAGTGCTATTATATTAACATTTATTTAGTTTTCAACTCAGGAAATTAATTTTCTTAAACTGTATATATAGTTCATGAGAGATATATCGTGTTAAATTTTTCGATTTTGTTATAGCCGATTTATTTTACCTTTTCTTATAGCCGGCTTTCTACATGTATTGTTTCATAAGATTTTATTATTTAATTTCGATTTTGTATACACCGCAGATTGTAAGCTTTAGACATTAAATACAAATATTTAATTTATTGAGTAAAGTTCTTCCGTAAACTAATTTAGTACTTGTAGATAAATTTATTACCTACAAATAATTTTTTTTTATTAATAATGAAATGAACTCATTTATAGTATTTCATAAATAGTGTACCCGTGATAAACAACAGAAATCGATGGGATTTTCAAGACAGCTTTACATGTACATGTATGTTCAAATATCCGTAATTAAACGATTCTTGGTTCAACCTTAAGACGAGAATTTCGATATTTACAATAATAATTAGAAACTAGAAACTCTTGTTGCTACAGCAACAAATAAGGTCTTCCGTTCTTCTCTATTTATCTGTAAGAAGGAAATTTTTCTATTTAAAGAAAAAAAAAACAAACTGCCAAAAAAAAAAAAAAAAAATTCCTCCATCTGGACTCGATCCCAAAACCATTAGTATGAAAGTCGGACACGCTAACCACCGAGCCACCAAATTCCACAACATTTAAGGTATTTTGTAAGCTTATTATCTTAAGGTTGAAGGAAATAGTTTCGAAGTGAAAGAAATAGTTTCGTAGTAAAGTCCCGTTCAAATTCCTTAAAAAACGGAGATATTCCCTGTTTGATGTGATATTGGATGTAGGAAAATGATTAGAATAATTATGGGACACATTTGCAGTGAAGCAATGACACTTAGCATATATAGAGTTGTAAAAGCGAAAGTAATACACGTGGTCAGTTGCAGGGGAAATTCAAAATCCCGGAAAAACAGTGAGTGAGTCATGGGCATTTTTTCAACACCCTATCGTATCAAGCGGGGTAACTGCAATTGATTTAACCTATCTAAATTGCGTGACAATTTAAGTGATATGAAAACTTGCTATTTCCGAAATTCGGTCGATTCATATTTAAATCTAAATAAAATTGAAATAAATTCCATACACCTAAGAAAACAAGAATACTTGGTATTAAAATGTCGTAATAGAGCACAAGAATCGAATGATATTAACAACAATTGCAGAAATAGCCAATGCGAGCTTAAATTAATGTTTAGGCTCAGCAATAACTAAATTTCAGACAGAAAAAAATGCAGATTTTGCCGATATTCACTACAATTTCATTATAGTTTAGAGACTCACCTTAAAACTCTCAAGACACTTTCTTTCAGGTCTCTTCTTGCTTTTATTCCGAATCTTATGTCAATATTTCGTGCAATTTGGCTTGAAGACATTTTCTCTCCGTTGCTGTTGATTGTTTTGTTTTTTCTTTTAGAGAAAGGTGGGGATATTTTATAAGTATTTGTTAGAGTAAGAGTTGCAAATACCTCCACGACCTTAAGCTTGATTGTGACCTTTGGGTCAATGAGGCCAAAGGACAAGGTCATTTATCAAGGTCAAAGTCATCAAAGAGAGAGAGAGAGAGAGAGAGAGAGAGAGAGAGAGAGGGTAAACTTGAGCTAAACACTTGAAGCCGAAGCTGAATCTAGATAAAGGTAATGAATATTTCTTTATTACTTTTTGAGTAAGGGTCTAAGGTCTCATTTTTGAGGTTTCTCTAGACATTTGCAGTCTGAATAACATGTCCCAAAATCATTTCAAAAACTCTTTTCATAAAAGACATTTATGGGATAGTAAGAAACTCAACTTATGCAGTTTTTCTCTCATAACCGGAAGTTGTCGTTTTTGTTTCTGAGGGGACTGACATATTTCGAAACTACTAGTAAGATGCTATAAGGTAATACTAAGAAAGATTCCATAAAGAAAAGTTTAAAATTTTGAATTATTTGATCACTTCCTGTGACAACCGGAAGTGACGGCGGACGATCTTAAACTCAAAGGATTTGTCTACTCATCAGGGTCTTACATCCCTATTAGTTTGTTGTCTTAATCTCTTATCGTTAACGAGATCTAGCAATGATAACTTCTGATTTTGAGGACAGGAAGTCACGCGACCGGAAGTGAATTTTGCTGAGATATTAAAGACTACTGTAGACATTTGCAGTCTGAATAACATATCCAAAAATCATTACAAATACTTTAACTATAAAAAATATTTATGGGAAAGAAAAATACTCAAATTATGTAGTTTTTTCTCTTTTAACCGGAAGTTGACATTTTTGTTTCCGTTGGGACTGATACATTTTGAAACTACAAATAAGATGCTATAATGTGATGCAAAAAAAATTTCCATAAAGAAAAGCTTAAAATTTCGATTTTTTTTATCACTTCCTGTGTCGACCGGAAGTGACGGCGGACAATGTTTACCTAAATGGTTTTAGCTTCTCATCAAGATATATCATTCCTGTAAGTTTAGTGTCTTAATCTTTTTCCGTTTACGAGATCTACCTATGATAACTTCTCATTTTGTGGACAGGAAATAACGTGACCGGAAGTGAATTTTGCAAAGATATTTGACGTTACTGTAGACAGTTGCATTCTAAATAACATATATAAAAATCATTACAAATACTTTATCTATAAAAAATATTTATGGGAAAGAAAAATAGTCAAATTATGTAGTTTTTCTCTTCTTACCGGAAGTAGTCGTTTTTGTTTCCGGTAGGAATGATATATTTCCAAACTACAAACAAGATGCTATTATGTGATGCAAAAAAAGTTTCAAAAATGAAAAGTTCAAATTTTCGATTTCTTTGATCACTTCCTGTGACGACCGGAAGTGACGGCGGACAATGTTAACCCAAATGGTTTTGCCTACTTATCAAGATCTATTACTCATATAAGTTTGGTGTCTTAATCTCCTACCGTTTATGAGATATGACTGGGACAAAACTTTTTTGAAAAAAGCGGAAATTGGACATAACTGACGACCGGAAGTGAATTTTGAAAAAGTGAAAACTGCATTTGAAATATATTTTAACTCTCTATCATCTCTGAAAATTTCATCTGAATCCGTCCACACATCTCCGAGAAATCGTCAAAACAAAAAGGGAAAAAAATAATAATAATAATAACTAGAAACTCTTGTTGCTACAGCAACAAATAAGGTCTTCCGTTCTCCTCTATTAATCTGTATGCAGAATGGTTTTTTTTCTATTTTAAAAAAGACAGATATATAAAAGAAATAATAGACAAAATGCAAAAAATAAAAAAAAACTAGTAACCTAATTGTTCGGTGAACAATTATCGGCCTTTCCACCACCCTTTTTAAACATTTCAATAACATTTGGGCTGAAATAAGAAGGAAAAAAAGCAAGAAAAAAAAACCAGCAAAATTCTCATTTCTCTACTAGGATTTTAGATCGGGCTCGCAGTTGGTATAAATATACTCTAAACAGACTTCCTGGATTATACGAGTCGACTCGGGGACAACCATGATTTCATTGATCACGCAAAGAGAGCACGTTCAAAACATTGTAACACGCTCCTAGTTGTATATATGAGCTTGAATGAGATTGTTTTCGAGCTAAGATGTAAGGGGTAGGGTCTGATTAAAATTACGATATACCTAATAATATGAATAACATGCATTTGATCTGCGCATCAAGACGCAAGCGTAAGTGAAAACGTTGTGAAATGTCCCATGTGTACCTGCATCATATGCATTATACATGTATTAAAGAGATGTTTGAAAATATCCGATTTGAGTTGTTTTATGTTTGAAATGGATGGCGATAAATTATTTAAGAGCATGTGAGAAACATGAGCGAGAGATGCAAGGCAGTTTGTAATTATGGAAAAGGAAAACAGAGAATCGGGTTCGGGTTTTAACACTCCTGACCGAAATAGGCATGAAATTCAATGTAAGTAGCATAAATAAATTTCCAAACATGTCATTCTAGATGGGAAACACAGGGAAGAAACGTGTATTTCTTTTTACTAAGCTGAAAGTCGCTATTTCTTGGGATTTTGTTATTCTAGAAAAAAAAAATCAAATTTAAAATGAAATCATGATTCATTCTATTAATATTAAATCCGAATAAAATTGAAATAAATTTAATAAAAATAAATAAATTTAAATAAATTCTAAAGAAAGCAGGAGTACTTGGTATTTAAATGTCGTAATAGAGCAGGAAAATCGAATGATATTAACAAAAATTGCAAAAATAGCCAATACGGGCTTTAATTAATTTTTATGCTCAGCAATACAAAATTTCAGACAGAAAAAAAAAATGCAGATTTTGCCGATTTCCCCTAGAATTTCATTATATTTTAGAGACTCACCTTAAAACTCTCAGGACACTTTCTTTAAGGTCTTTTCTTGCTTTTACTCCGAATCTTATGTCGATTTATTGTGTCGTTTGACTTGTAGACATTTTCTCTATACTGCTGTTGATTTTTTTTTTAAGAAAGGAGGGGGGATATAAGCATTTGTTAGAGTAAGAGTTGCAAATACCTCAACGACATTAAACTTGATTGTGACCTTTGGATCAATAGGGGGTCATTTATCAAGGTCAAGGTCATC
Organism: Saccostrea cuccullata; assembly: GCF_032062105.1. Classification (NCBI taxonomy): domain Eukaryota; kingdom Metazoa; phylum Mollusca; class Bivalvia; order Ostreida; family Ostreidae; genus Saccostrea; species Saccostrea cuccullata. The sequence goes on from NW_026939842.1 coordinate 31,266, forward strand.
CAAAAGAGAGAGAGAGAGAGAGAGAGAGAGAGAGAGAGAGAGAGAATAAACTTGAGATTAACACTTGAAGCTGAATCTAGATAAAGGTAATGAATATTTCTTTATTACTTTTTGAGTAAGGGGTCAAATATCAAGGTCAAAGGTCAAGGTCATTTGGATTTTAAGCTTAAATCGACTCTAGTTTTCCAATGACCTTGACCTACTCTTCAAGGTCATAGGTCAAAACATCTCATTCACTTGTGAGTCATGGACATTTTCTCTACACCACTCCGTTCAAAGCGAGGTAACTCCAATTTATCTAAGCTATCTAAATTGCGTAGAAATTGATTTGGTAGGGAAAAATCGCTATTTCCTAGATTCATTCAATTAATACTCAATGTAAATAAAATTGAAATAAACTTTACATACAAAGAAGATCAAGAATTCTTGGTATTAAAATTTCGTATTTGAGCAGGAGAATCGAATGTTATTGACAAAACGTGAAGAAATACCCAATGCAAGCTTTAATTAATTTTCATGCATCAGCACCTAAATTTCAGACAGAAAAAAATATAGTTGTTCATTATATACTTCAGAGACTCACTGTTAAACACTCAGGACGCTTTCTTTGATGTGTCTTGTACTGCAATCCTTAAATTTCATGTCGATCTGTGGCGTCGTTAGAACTGTAGAAAATTTTTCTAGGTTCCTATTGATTTACAAAAAAAAAAAAGGGTATATAAGCATTTGTTAAAGAGTGAGATGTAAACATTCCCACGGACTCAAGCTTGATTGTGACCTTTGGGTCAATGGGGTCAAAGGTCAAGGTCATTTATCGAGGTCAAAGGTCAAGGTCATTCAAAAACCTTTTAAACTCGACTTTAACACTTGAAGCTGTATCAAGCTAAATATAAAATAATAACTCTTTGGTAAGGGTCAAGGTCAAAGGTCAAGGTCAAACATCAAACTCAAAGGTCAAGGTTATGTGGCATATATAAGCAATTTAAATACTTTTCCAATGACCTTGACTTTTTGACCTTTGGTGTTGTTTTATTTCTTATAATTGGAAATTTTCGTTGTTTTTATTTTTTTTAATTTATTTTTGGTGGAGCTGACATATTTCAAAACTACTAAATAGATGCAATAAAGTAATGAAAAAAAAAATGGAAAGAAAAACGTTGGAATTTTCGATTTTTCAAATCACATCCTGTAACGACCGGAAGTGACGGCGGAGACATTTATCCCTATATCTGTTGTTCACTCTTCAAGGTTTATTATTCATATAAGTTAAGTTTCTTGATGTGTTACCATAACCTAGATCTGGCTATGTTAACTACTCAGTTGGAGGATAGGAAATCATGAGACCGGAAATCAATTTTTAATAGATATTTCTAGTTACTCTATACATTTGCACTCTGAATTACATGTTCTAAAATCATTTCAAATACTCTTTCTATAAAAGATATTTATGGGATAGTATGATACTCAATTTATGCAGTTTTTCTCTCATAACCGGAAGTTGCCGTTTTTGTTGCTGGTGGGACGCACATATATCAGAACAACCAATAAGATGCAATAATGTGATGCCGAGAAGTATTCCAAAAACAAAAGCTGAAATTTCTGATTTCTTTTATCACTTCCTGTGACGACCGGAAATGACGGCGAACGATCTTAACCCTTATGGGTTTCCTTACTTATCAAGGTCTATTACTCATTCAAGTTTGGCGTCTCCATCTCTTACCGTTTCCGAGATCTCTTTGTGATAACTTCTCATATTGAGGACAGAAAATCACGCGACCGGAAGTGAATTTTACAAAGATATTTGAGGTTACTGTAGACATAAGCAGTCTATATAACATATCTAAAAATCACTACAAATACTTTATGTATAAAAAATATTTATGGGAAAAAAAAATACACAAATTATGTAGTTTTTCTCTTATAACCGGAAGTTGTCGTTTTAGTTTCCAATGGGACTGATATATTTCAAAAATACAAATAAGATGTTCTAATGTGATGCAAAAAATGTTTCCCGCAAGAAAAGTTAAAAATTTTGATTTTTGGATCACTTCCTGTGACGACCGGAAGTGACGGCGGACGATCTTATCTCAACTGAATTTGCCTACTTATCAGGATCTACCACTTATATAAATCTGGTGCCTTAATCTCTTATCGTTTACGAGATCTAGCTATGATAACTTCTCATTTTGAGGACAGAAAATCACGCGACCGGAAGTGAATTTTACAAAGATATTTGACGTTACTGTAGACATCTGAAGTCTGAATAACATATCCAAAAATCATTTCAAATACTTTACGTATAAAAAATATTTATGGGAGAGAAAAATACTGAAAATATGCAGTTTTTTTCTTATAACCGGAAGTTGTCGTTTTTGTTTCCGGTGGGACTTATATATTTCGAAACTACAAACAAGATGCTTTAATGTGATGCAAAAAAAGTTTCATAAAAGAAAAGTTGAAATTTTCGATTTCTTTGATCACTTCCTGTGACGACCGGAAGTGACAGCAGACACCTTACCCCAATTGGTTTTGCCTACTTATCAAGATCTATTACTCATATAAGTTTGGTGTCTTAATCTCTTACCGTTTCTGAGATATGACTCGGACAAAACTTTTTTGAAAAAAGCGGAAATCGGACATATCTGACGACCGGAAGTGAATTTTGAAAAAGTGTAAACTGCATCTGAAAGATATTTTTACTCTCCATCATCCCTGAAAATTTCATGAGAATCCGTCCAGTCATCTCTGAGAAATCGTCAAAACAAAAAGGAAAAAAAATAATAATAAAAATAATAATAATAAAAAGAAAAAACAGTAGAATCACTATAAGGTCTTCCGTCTGAAACGGAAGACCTTAAAAAGAAAAAACAGTAGAATCACTATAAGGTCTTCCGTCTGAAACGGAAGACCTTAATAATAATTAGAAATCACCACCTTTGAGTTGAAATAAAAAAAAATACAATCTGCATTTCATCATAATCCATTAAATCATTGTCAAATAAATGAATGCATAAAACTTTTGTAAAATTACCACAGTGATCTCAAGTTGTTTTAAAATTATAATTCTTTAAAATACTTTATAATATATAGGTTGAAGCTTTGAAAATATCTAATTTGAAATATTGCAGTAATCAAACAAAATAATTTTTTCGTCTTGTCAAAAAACGTTTCGCATTTTGAAACAATCGTATCAGGTTTTGCGTTTATCCTATCGTGAAGATCGTTTATCAGGTTTATCGTGTTTTGCGTGTATCGTGTTCTGCGTTTATCGTGTTTTGCGTTTATCCTATCGTGCGTGTATCCTGTCGTATCGTGCGTGTATCCTGTAAAGAATAACGATGCGGGTACTGTAATTAGGTGAAAGAGATTTAAAAGAATATATTTTTCTTTCCTCGTCATCATTGTGCAACTTTAAATAGAAATGGTAAATTGTGTTCGAAAACGAGCAGGGGTTATATTTTTGGCGGAATGGAGGCGTATGAAAACATTTTCTTTTCTGCCTCTCAAATTTATTATAGAACAGCGAATTTAGTTATAAGTTTTACAGAATCAAAGATTTGAAGAATTTTTCAAATATTTGCTAAATTAATATAAGGGAATAAAGTTTTAAAATGTATCAAATAAATATGATTTTTCAAACAAACTACAGCTATGTTGACTTTTAAATGCTTCCAATTTGAGTACAGATGTGAGCCAAAAATCCATAGAAAGTGTTTTTACTCTCTAAGTAAACGGTCAAAACGTTTGTTTTTGTATCATTTTGTATCTCTATATGACTTCTTTACCATATGTGAAAATAAGAAAAAATTGAATATAGGGCCCATATAAAAATAACATATATCCTAAAAAAAAGTTCAGAAAAACAGAGAAAATTCGGATTAACCAAAATACATTTCTTTTTAAACTATTTATGTCAATTTGGTAATGTCAATTTATAGACCCTATATAATTATATCTTTTTGTGCAAAAAGAAGAACATTTGATTTTTTTTATATAGAAGACCGTATCGCATGATTGGATGCAGTTAGTTTTTTCTTAATGTCCAGGGAAAAGGTAATGACCCTGACCTGACCTTGACTCTTAACCATTCCTATCAATAACTAAGGCATACTAATAATTGTTCTGTTTATGATAGACCGATGCCAGGCAAATCCATGCAATGATACTCAAGTTTGTCAGACGTCTGGATCCGATGTTTGTATTCCCAGTAAGTTTTTAAATAAAATTAAAATAAAACAGTATCATACCAATTATCTACGTTCATGTCTATGATGAAGAAGAGTGTCGCTTTTAAAATGGTTTATTTAATAACCCATGGATCAGGGGTTTAGGGGTAACATAGTCTGGAAATAGTCTGAAAATAAAAAATACTTTGAAATCTGCTCTTTAGCATTACCAACCATTCGTGATGAAGTAAGATTTATAACAAAATCTCCGCTAAGCGTATAGTTATTATAAGCAATGGTGTCTCTTTCAAAATTGGGAATTTCATGGCCTCCTATTTAAACACAAACCAAATTCAATTCTTCGAAAGTTGTTATATGGTATTCAGGTCATCTATAAAGCTGATAAGGCTCTTGGACATCTTGTTTTATATTTTTATAGATCCTTAACAGTGTTTTATACTCAGGTGACCATTAAAGCCCTTTAGCTTTTCACTTGTTTGGTTAAAAGATACATGTAGGGTGTTCATGAAATTTGATATTTTTATTGATCGTGTCATTTGATAAGCCATTTATCTTTAATCAAAATTGTAAAATTCATGCAAGAATTGTTACCTTGGTCGATAATATAAAATTATGGACTTCAGTGTAGGTCGATATGTTGTTATAAGGACTCAAAACAATTGATATTGACTGAAGACACAGAAAGTGATAGCGACCGAGTCTGCGAGGTCTTTATCTTTTCTGTGTCTGATATCATAAAAGGAGGAATTTCACGTGACGTCCATTCATGATCAGCCAATGAAAATTACGAAAATAATCTTCTTACATGATATTTTATTATGTCGCCCTAAGTAAAATAACTTCAAAGTAACTGAAAGGGACGTCGGTATCATAATTGATCCATATATAATTAGTTGGCATAGTTATATAACTTTAATTCAGAGATGGCTTCTGTAATTTTTTTTAAAACTTCACAGTAATAAGACCTCAGAGTGCACTTTTGCATGGAACATTTAAAATGACGCTTTTCATTTTCCACTTATTCTTGAACTGGTCGACACGACAAAATATTCATCGGAGAGGAAAAATCATACATATTTAATGCAATGTGTATATATGCTATAATTATAGCATAGAAGATGTAAAAAATGTTTTTAAAAACTTTATTACATTAAAGTGATTATGCAAAATAAAGACATCTGTTCCTATTTACAATATTCAATAATAATTGAGGAATATCAATTTGCATATTTAACGACCTCCAAAATGGTATTTAACGTAGAAACTACGTCGTCTGAAATCATATCTGTGTTTCGCCTGTGCGAATCCATGATCATATTCTAATTAATTTAATGTTAAATTTTCCTGTTCTTTATCAAACATTTCACTTTTAGTTTATGTTAACAGTTAAACAAAACATAATTCCTTTTATTTTTTAGATCCTTGTGCATCAGAGCCTTGCCAAAATATGGGAAGCTGTCACTCATTCGATAACAACACCAGATATAACTGTTCCTGTAGGAACGGATTCAGTGGAAATCTTTGTGAAAAAAGTATTCTGCGCTTTCATACTAAAATCAAGCAAATAATTTATAATTAAAGATGAATGATGTTTATCTGAAAAGAAACAGAGATCAATAACTTTAACTATTTTCCGAAAAAGGGATACTTAATTTCTTTAGTTCAACTATAGATTTAAAGTCACCATACCTATTGCTATCCGTTTTCGTCCTTCGTCATGCACCCTGCTTCTTGTGTTAACATAAGCATCTATGGGTGCAGGAAAACAAAAACTGTGTATCCCATGCTCCCTATTTCCCTGGGGCTTATACGTGGGACCAAAACCACTAAATAAATGCAATCTTTAAAGATTTTCTTCTTTACTCCTGGACATTAAAAAGTGAAATTGTTCATTGTTATGTTGAATAAGACTGCCTCTTCCAAAATTGTGAATTTCAAGGGCCCAGGGTAAGAGGTTTTGATGTTAAGGCGGGCCTCTTTTGATTATATAATGACAATTCATTAATTATTTGAAATTTTTTTCTTTGCTTCTGGATATTCAATGAACTAGATAAGTACATAGTTGTTTTAATAAGGCTGCCTCTTCCAAAATAGTGAATCTCATGACCCCAGGGTAAGAGGTTCTGGTGTTAAGGCGGGCTTGATTGAATATATAATGACGATTCATTAATACTTTGAAATCTTCCCCTTTCATTCTGGGCATTTAATAAACTATTTAAGTACATAATTGTGTTGAGAAAGGCTGCCTCTACCAAAATTGTGATTTTCTTGGGCCCGGGGTCGGTTCTATTGATTATATAATGACAATTCATAAATTTTTCCTCCTCTACTTCTGGGCATATAATAAACTTATCAAGTACATAGTTATGTTGAATAAGGCTGCCTTATCAAAAATTGTGATTGCATCGCCCAAGGATCAGGTGTTCTGATGTTAGAGAGGGTCTCTGTTGATTATGTAGTGCAAATGTATGAATTCTTTAATTTGAAAATCTTATTCTCTACTCTCTGCTCTATACTCCTGGGTATTAAACAAACAAATAATATGTACATACATAGTTATACTGAGTAAAGGTCCCTCTTCAACATTTGTGACTCTCACAAGGATCGTTCCTCTTCTTCGAAAATTGTGATTTTCACGGATCCAGTGTAAGGGTCTCTGGTGTTAGGACGGGGCTCTATTGATTACATTGCGGAAATGCATAAATTGTTTTCACTGCTTGAAAAAACACCTTTACAAAACTTTACTTGCAAAGTAAATTTCATTAAAGGTGCTCCAAAAAGCAAGGTCATCTTTGTATTAACTTTACAAAAAGTAAAGGTGTAAAGGTAACCTTTACTTACACGAAAAGATAATTAAATATAACCTTTCACCTTTAATGTCATATTAAAGTTCATTAGATATACATATTTTATTAAAACCTTATTTAAATGCTGATTATTGTTTAATACACTTATACTTTGGATTTTCATTGTTAGTTTAAAGAATCGATCTAGTCGATACCCAGATTTTTAAGACAAATGTCAAAGATATTTTTTAATTATCTCGTTTCCACTTCCAGTTGAAATTAGTATTAGAAATGGTCATCTACAGAATCAAACAAATTTAAATGTTTTTCAACTTGAAATAATGCTGAGGGACAATCAAAAATGTAAATCAGAATACAGGTACAACAAAACTTAAATTCCTAATGATTTGTATAACTTTTGTTATCTGATTTGCTTACGTCAGATAGAGGGAGAACTCATTTCTAATTGCTTTTGATAAAGAAATACTGGAAGCTTTTCTGTTTTAACTTCTTTTTTATAAATGTTGACCATAAACTGTTACAAACAATACAAGATCACATGTATCATTTACTAAAACAGGCAAGAAAAAGACAAAGATTGAAAATTACAAAGTTTGATTATTTTTTTTTTATTCAGATTTTACATAAACATTCAAGGGCAAGTTTCCTCAGAGACCCTCTTAGTATATTCTCGACTCATCATTATTTGACAGACTACACCTCAAATAAAACAACACCTATGCTGTAAGCCAGGTTAGCTTAGTTGGAGCAGATGGCATTTTTTTTTTATAACAATACATAAATATTGAGCAAACATTACATTGAATTTGAAACAATAAAGCACTGCAATGTATTTGTAAAATATTTTAAATGTAATAAATTATACCCCTATCACAGACATTAAAAACCGCCCAGGAAAAAACCATAGATGGTTAACTATGGAAAACCTGTGTCCGTCGCTATGTAAATAATGTCTCAAGGGAGAATGCAGGACGTACATTCGTTGCAGTACTTAAAAATGCATGAACACCCTATAATATTTGCATGTATAAAAAAAATCGAAATTAAAATACATTTCAACAGTTTTGTTATTTCCATTTCCAGTATATTTATACAAATATGATATATATTATATATATAAAGCAAAAAAAAAAAAAAAAAAAAAAAACACGTGTTTTATTGAAGAGCACTGGCTTAGAATGATTCCAACACCTTACTGAATACTCCTTTCTCATTGGCCTTCCTTTGGCCACGCCCACATATACTGGCAAAACCATTAATATGTGTTCCTACCATACAATGTGCTCCCACTATACTACGAAGCGCGGAAAAAAAAACTATTATGCGCACCAGGATTGCCTACAACTCTCTGGATTGGATGGCATAGATCTTTAATATGTAAATTGATATTAATAATGATACAGTACGAGGGGTGTTAGAAAAGTTCGCGGACAAGTTCTATTGTGAGCGCGCTATTTCCTCGAAACCGGTCAAACTTTCCATATATAATCTTGAGCTTTTTTCCAATAAATATACAAGAATTTGGTGCTCTCTGGTGATTATTGAAAAATATACGGCATTTTTATTTCGATAAATCTTGCTTCACGGAGCATGCTACATTTTGGCACGTTTACATCACAAAGACTATTTATTAAAATAAAAAATTGCACAATTGTAGTGCCAAGAGATTTGTGATATTTTACCTGCCGCTCAAGTATGCAGGAAGCGTCACTGGAAGAAATTTTGAAGTAAATTGGAGGGTATATGGCTGTTGTATAGCCGTTTATAAATGATCAACGCGTAAAAACACAGCCAAAAATCGGAACGTCATTGAGCTTCATGGAGCACTGCACTACTTAAAAATTATGTGTGCAGACAGGAAAATGTCTAAAATGAGATTAAAATGTTCAAGATGCTGCCGGGAATATCCTACACATACAAAGAACAAGTTCTCAAATGGTTGTAGCTTCATAAGAATGGAAGGAGTAACATTTTGAGTGATTAACTACATCGATATTCAAGACCCACCTATCGCATGGACCTTGCGTTGCGCCTTTATTGTTTTGCATACTTTCCATATTTGATCAATTGACTGCATAGACTTTTTTTATTTTTTAACATCGCAGTAATGTCCAAAACGGTACAAAAGACATTACAGTTGAAAAGTAATATGTTTAGATATAGATATTCAATTTTAAAGTAGAAAATAGATAAGAAAAATATGAAAAAATGAAAGATTTATAGAACTGCGACAAAGCTTAAAGGGCTGAAATCTAGTTGTCACGTCGCCTTACGTCAAGTGATTGCTCCGTGAATCCCATAACCCTATAGCAAAAATAGTTGTAAAATTTTAAGATTTTATTATATGGACCTGATTTTTTATATACCAATAAACAAAATGTGTAAATTCATTCAGACATAGGTCATACTTCACAGTACACAATAGATTTTCTATAATTAAATGTGTCCGCGAACTTTTCTAACAACCCTCGTAATTAATAATATAACAATGGAAAAAAAATGGCATATTGACAATTCTCAATTTCCAAACAAAAATGATCTTAAAAAATTCTGTATTATGGCTTCTCATCATATGATGAGTCAGAAATCATACAGCACAAATATCCAGTTATAACCTTGAATATAAACAATATATTGAGCTATCTTTGACTTTTGTTTTCTTTCAAATATTCAAATACATGTAAGGCAAAATTATAAGAAAAAAATATAGATGATAGGTATATAAATTTCACATTTCTGCTTATGAAATGGAGGTCCCATTTCACTTTAAAATATAATATCAGTACAATATTATTTATTCGTTATGGTGCATGTACATATACAAAATAAACTTTGCAGTTTAAATTGAATTGAAAATGTGGGGAAAAAAGTACATAAAAGGCTATCTGATGTGCGCTTATATACAGGCTAATAACATCTTGACATCTTCAACTTGTAATGCAAAATGATGCAATTTACATATTCACAAACACAAAAATGCTGAAAAATCTATTAGAATATATTTGAAGATGCAGTTTGCAAAATGTATGAGAACATGTATGAGTCCAGCTTCACTCAGTGAGCCTGTCTGAGCTTGACTTAGTTTAGATTTTTATGTCTGTGGCAGATGCATGTATATTTACATATGTGTCCAGCTTCACACATTTTCATGTATGTGCTCGACTTCACACACCTTGGAAAATATGTAATAGGTTGTGGCAGATGCATGTGTTTTTGTGTATGTGTCCAGCTTCACACATTTTCATGTATGTGCTCGACTTCACACACCTTGGAAAATATGTAATAGGTTGTGGCAGATGCATGTGTTTTTGTGTATGTGTCCAGCTTCACATATTTTCATGTATGTGCTCGACTTCACACACCTTGGAAAATATGTAATAGGTTGTGCAGATGCATGTGTATTTGCATATGTGTCCGCTTCACATATTTTCATGTTTGTGCTCGACGTACACGTCATCAATGGAAAATATGTAACTATGGTGGTGTAAAAAATTTACAAGTGTATGATGCACACAGAGAAAAAAGTTCTGTGTGTTTTGTTCTGCGAAAGTGATCGTAAAAATCTACTACAATTATGTCTCTTGAGAAATTGACAATCATAATAAGTAACATATTCATTTTACATAACTGTACTGAAAATTACACATCCAGTTTAAATTACTGTACTGAAATTTAAATTTGCGCAAAAACTCTCTGGCTGAATAACATTCAAAATCATGAATGCTTGCATGTTCATCTATAAATCTCCAAGATATTTCCTAGTTAGTTTGTAGCGCAGCACCGAGCGGTCTTACAACACATTTCATAATGTCAGTTTGCATGAATAAATTAATTTATCCTTGTTCCTCATATCTTGAAAATAGATGCCGAAATTCTAGTCTACGGTTTATTTACACGGCACATCACAAATAGAAACATTCAGGAAAAATAATTCACAAAAAATAAAATCCAAGTAAAACAATCACATGTACATATAAATCCAAGAAATATTAGGTAATAGTCCAAGTAAGTGAGTAACTTTATCTATCTCTAACAGTTCTATCTACTAAGTCTTCTATATTTCCATCTTCCTATCTTATTCTAAAATTCTGTCGCACTATACATGTTTATATATATATATATATATATATATATACTCAAGATCCGCTCCTGACGATCAGGAGCACATTACAAAATCCTTAAGATCAGGAGTCAATACACAGGTCATAACAATCAGCAGGGGGTTAGATAAGAGGGGGCGCTTAATATACAGATAAGATTTATAGCATAAGTGTAGATGATAATGTGTGAACAATTACGTAATGAAGAGTGATTTACAGCATAAGATTTTCTAAATCTTTACAAGTTTACATATTCTTGATCATATCATTGATAAGTGTATATATTCTTGATCATGACATCTGCATTTGATTCCCCTCTCTGACATCTTTTCTTGTTCACCAATTAGTTCAACAGTCATCTAGGTACTCAGGTGTTGTACAAGTCCTAATAATGATAATTTTCAAAATTATAAAGAAAAACAATACAATTTCTAAAGAGGATTTCATTACTTCTATTGAAATTAAAGCACAATTTAGACAATGCGACTCAATGTCAAACATATGATAGTGATACATCTGTAATATCCATGAAACTTACTGAGATACTTAAAATGTTTGTGGCGTGCTTTCACTAAGCTATACAATATATAAACATTTCTTGATTACACGTTGAAGTCCGAGGCTTAAAAAAATAAGCTCGTTTCCTGTAACATTCCCAAAAAATCAAGGGTCGGTAGGTCAGAATTTTTTTTTTTTTGCTTATGAATGGTGAAACATCCCAAGACTGAAAATAGCAGGTGTTATATTTACAGTGGACACCCAACATGGCATCCAAAACAAACTTCAGAAAGTTGTAGGGGGAAACAGTTGTTACACTAATGATTACTCTTTATATTTATGGTAAATGTAAACTAGGTTGACATATTTTATGTCTCAAATTAAGCTACAAGCTATTGTTTTAATTTCATTAATGGAATCAGCTGATTGATCAAACAAAGTTTTGCCATTTGTCAGGAAAAAAATCCACCCAGGGATAATTTGAATGGGTCGGTCAGGTTACAGGAAACAAAAATAATTTTTTTTAGGCCCAATCCTCACCTGACTTGCACATTCATATGGATTGGTTCTATGTTGATAATCCCTTTCAACAATCTTCATCACAACATCTGAAAGTCACCCATCTTCAAAATTAAATCTGCCGCTCACCTCAAATGTATATAAACTCCCTGTACAAATGCATGGAAAATAAAATTTTGAATAAAAAATGAATTATCTCTTCACCATACCCTGCCTTTTTAAACACATGTTAAAAAATGTGAGAAAATAATTTAAATACTTTTCTGCAGAAAAAGTCATGTAGTGAGTATCCAGCAATGTTGAAAAAAAAAATTATCTCTAGAATTTTACATTTATATTGAATGAAAAATGCTTTGTTCCCTCTGCTTAAAAAACTCAAAAGACATTACCTAAAATGGAAATAGAGTACACCTGTGACTAATCAATGTCTCGGGCACAACCAATAAACACAAGACCTTTCCATCCTTAGCAGCTCCCAATTCCTTGTTTCTACAAAAAATATACAATGAAAATCTTTTTTTAAAAAAATGAGAGCGAAGAGTGTTACTTGGAGGAACAGAGGTAGGAATTATGAAATCAGATTTTGTTATATTTCTGCCAGTGTTGGACAGATAAATTTCCATAATAAAATGAAACGAATTATTCGCAACAAATAAGATACTTGTATTACCTTGCAGTCACAGTTGCACATGATGTATACAGCTGACAACATCCAAAATCCCTTTCTTTGTTGTTTTCTTGGCGGAAATTTCTTGCATTTTAGACTGGTTCCCATCACTCGGAGTTCCTCGGGACTCATACCTCGCGTGGAGGAGTCAGCCGAGCATTGCCGATTGCCCTGAATAAGTCCTACGTTTATTGGTTTTGTTTACAAGCCTCGACATCAATAAAATCTCCCGCATATTTACAGCCTTTATTGTAAGCTACTAAAAACATATCTTACATACAATTTTCACCTCAGTATAATGTTATCCTCTTCATTCAAGTAATATGTAAACTCTTCTCGAATGTACAATGAACGATCTACTTTGAAGAGTAAACCAAATATGGCTCTGTGTATTCGGTTGAATAGCCAATCATTTCAAATCAAGTTGAGCGGGTCTGCATCGTGATCGTTATTTTGATGAAGTTTGCGACCAGTAGTAATTTTTTGAAACCTCATCTAGATTTAAGAAGATTCTTGGCTTGACAACTGCTCGAACTCCCGGGTTGGCATGCACTACAGGTTTGTTTACGATTTCCAGCCGTTTTCACTTTCAGTATAGATCAGTACATTGTGCATGTGAAACAATGAAAGTTAGGCAAAACTACGCTGTATAAATCATTTACTGCCAGAATATTAGATTAGTACTTATGATGATTTGGGGGTTAAATGTTTATGTGTTTCAGTTTATTCTGTAAAGGTGTATGAATATTAAACAAGACAAAGAAAAACAATTCTGGAGTGGGACTAAAATGAGTAGTGAAAACCGAGCCGGTCCTGGAATTTGAAACTGAAAACCGGATTTTTGCTAATTATTGAGAATTTACACAAACAATTGTCATAAAACTCAGTTACAGATGTAATTATGCCTTGGCTAAGAGTTTCAACTCCAAAATTGACAAATAAGTTTGTTTTATATATATCATTGTGTATTTTAAACTGTGTCCATTTTGTTCAAATATAGGTATAGTGAATCAGCATGTAGATTGTTAAAGGGAAAACATCAAGACGGGGCGAGGAAGATGACAAAACATGATTACCCAGATTAAGGATCCCAATGTTCTTTGGTACAAAAACATTTTTTTAAAAATCAAATAATAAGTATCATGAAATGTTACTTGAACAAACATTTACATTATTAAGCAGTACGCTTGACTTGCTCCGGAGTCCGTATCGTCATATATTTGTAAACAAAATGTTAAATTTCCTTTGAATAGGCTCAAGCTTCTCAGCCTACCATGAGAAAATAAAAAGATTTGTCGTGAAGAAGAGGCGGGTTATCAACTTTTCATAAAATGCTGACTGACGTTTTTCATACCAATTGTTAGTCCATTATTTATACACTGAATTGACCACGGATTTTTTCCGTTATGTCCTGATTATGACAACGAGCACACGGCGGGTGTGACCGGTCGGTAGGGGATGCTCACTCCTCCATGGCACCTGATCCCACCTCTGATGTTTCGGATGTCCGTGTTTGCTCTGCTCTTATTTTGTATATTTGTTTAATGGACGTTGAGATTGAATACTGTTCGTTATTTCCATATCCTTCATTAAAGATGGCAAGTATTGTTTGGATCTAATTTTAAAGTGTTCATGATTAAAAAAAAACATAAGGGCAGGGTTCCACACTAACATTTTTATGCTTTGGTCCGGCCGGACTAGTGCTTCCTTACCTTTACTAGTCTGCAGCCGATTTTATGAGTCGTTAAAAAAATATCAATAATAAATAGAATAAACATTTCAATGTACTTTTTTAATTTATTTGAAATAAACAAAGCATTTGCATGAAATGTATTATATCAAGATTTGTTGAAATCGTGCAATCAGGAACTGATCTCATTCGTTTTTCTATATACATGATTACATCGTTCAAACATCCAACATTTTTGTTTATGTGTCATACTAAATCATGATTGCTATAATGTTTTATTTCATACCAATGATTCCTAAAATTAAGCACCGAATTGACTCAGAATTACCTAACTTCCTGCTAAGAAGCTAGAAAGCTAAAAACACATACGGGGTTTTCCAGTGAAAGTTGTCGATAATTGAACATCGGTAAATTCTTTTTTTTTCCAGAAAACTTTATTATTCCCTTCCGACTAATCAGCCACAAATCTTTTAAGTCCGAATGAAAATGTTTTAGTCTGAGACTAACGCACTATCATTAATGTCGACCCTGAAAGGTGTTTCGCAATTCATATCTATTATTTGTGATTGCATTGAGTATTAATTTTCAAAATCAATTCATTCTTTGGTGACTGTGTGCTTCAAACTCAAATTTTTTTTTATATAAATATGAACTATATTTGTCCAGAAGTATAAAATGTAAATCACAGTATGAATTCTATTTCAGCATGATTGTCATCTTCAATTTGAGGGACTCTCACCTCAAGTCCTTTTACTGTTCCATATCAGGAAAAAGATCATGAGCAGAAACACGCTATTGGGGAAAAAGGTACATACATGTATATCTCTTTACAACTTACTGAATTGTTATGCAACATACACTAAATGTTCTGATCATGTCATAGAAATTTTAATATTTCCCCGCAAGCACCTTTTAGCGTGGTACACGCTTCTCTAAAATTTAGCATAGATAATATAATGACACTATATTTTAATGCAAAAATGACTTTTCTTCTTTGATGAGATGTTTGCAAGTATAAAATAGAAGGAAATTGGCATTAAATTAACGACAAAATGAACTTTTTAAAGTGCATGAAAATGCGTGATTGCGAGGGGGAATATCCTAAACCATAACTTGAGTATCATTCTGTTTACATGTACAGCTAAGCTAAATATGTAGCACTATATTGTTCCTTTTGTAAACTGACTACTGAGTAGTCAGGAAAACCTATGATTTCTCTTTATTTTAAGGATTTATTCTTTGGTTTTGTTTAGTACCCTTAAAAAATACATAATTCTCAAATTGTAATTTTAGGCTTTTTGTGATAAGGAATACAAAGTCTAATTAAAATTAGATGTTAGATCCGCTCGCGTACTCGCTACACTAATGTGTAACGAGTATTTGAGCGGATCTAAATTCTAATTTTAATTATATTGAGGGATACATGATTTAACGGTTAACCCATTGATTCTGCATATAATATTATATGTCAATAAAAAGAGGTCCACTCGTCTCTTATTAAATTAATAAATTTACATTTTTTTCTTTTTGAGGTTAAAGGTTATGTATGAACTTTTTATTTATTAATTAGGTTGTGCCTTGTTTTCATTTTTATTAATCATGGTATTGAGAATTCTGATAACACAGATGCCATTGAAAATATTCATACTAATGCATGGCACTGAAAATATACTTATAGTTTTTTTTTCTTTTAGGAGCAGCATTAGATGAATGCCTGCATGGGAAGAAAAGTTTTGGACTCTGAAAAGGGAGATGTGACAAAAACATTTTGACAGTTATTGATTTCCACTGAAACCAATATCCAAGAAAGAGGAACACAGTTTTATGTTGATTCACAACTTTAAATTCAAGAATGTACAGGTGGTTTTATTATAAAACATTTCACATATGAAAAACATTTTCTTGAAATGTACTCTGTCTTGGATACTTATTCATGTGTATGTAATTTGCAGGATAAGATGTGGGCAACATATGCTCTCAAGAATCTTGATGTTTTTGATCTTATGTTTGTAAAAAAAAAAAATTAATAAACAAAGTTCAAGTCAACTTTTTGTTACTTTGTATATATATTAATTAATTATGATGTCCAGACTTCCGCAGTATCAACTTGGAAGAAAAAAATTAATTTATAAATTGCATAAGGCTTTATTCACTAGAATGGAAAATAGAAATTATTAACTTTTGTGGTAATTAAAGATGGTATTTAATTAAATTTAAGATCTGTAATTATCAGATTTAATATATCCTAAATATGGTGTTTAATGGTTGTAAATATTATCTTTACATTTTTGTAAAGTCAAGACAATGTTGGACATTACATCATATTTAAGTGCTTGTAAAGTTTATGTAAAGGTTACCTTTTCCAACTTTGACTTTTTTCAGAAAAGCCAATTGTAAAAAATAAATTTACATTATCTTTACTTGTTTTGTAAAGCCAAATTTTCATGCAGTGTTTATAATCTTCCCCTCTGCCCCTGGGTATTAAAGAAACTAACCAAGTACATAGTTAAAATGAGCAAAGGTCCCTCTTCAACAAATTGTGACTCTCACAAGGACCGTTCCTCTTCTTCGAAAATTGTGATTTTCATGGACCCGTGGTTCTGGTGTAAGGACGGGGCTCCATTGTTTACATTGCGGAAACTCATAATTTTTTTTATTATCTTCCCCTCTGCCCCGGGTATTTAACAAACTAACCAAGTACATAGTTAGGATGAGCAAAGGTCCTTCTTAAAAAATTATGAATATCATGGTCCCTGGGTAAGGGGTTCTAGTAGTATGGTTGTACACTATTGATTAAAAAGATGAAAATATATTTATTCTTTGAAAACCTTCTTCTCTGCTCCTGAGCATTTAATAAACTAACCAGGTGGCTAGTTATATTTGATAAGGCTGCCTCTTCCAAAACTGCGAATTACATGGATTGATTATATAGTTAAAATGCAAAAATTCTTTCAAAAAATCGTCTTTTCTGTTCCTGGATACTAAACCAAATAGCAATATGCAAGGATAAAGTGAGAAAGAATGCCTCTTCCAAATTTGTGAATTTCAGGTCCCCTGGGTCAAGTATTCCGGTGCTAGGTCGGGGTTATTATGATTAAATAGTTAAAAACACGAATTCTTGGAATTGTTTTCTTGGCTCCTAGGTATTGTGCCAATGATAAGAGTTTTTTTTTAAATGATTAATTAATGGGTACGTGGAGGGAGGGGGGTTACAAAGTCTGAAAATAAATAATGCTGTGAAATTTGCTCTTTGGTATTAATCAACCATTTATGATAAAATAAGATTTATGATATCTTTTCCGCTACGTGTATAGTTACATGTATGATAAGCCATGGCGCATCTTTAAAATGGTGTATTTCATAGCCTCTGGTCTAAAACACAAACCAAATTAAATCGTTGAAAAGTTGTTACAGGTACTCAGGTGATCTATAAGGCCAATGGCCATTTATTTTTATATTTATGAAAGATTTTTAACACTGTTGTGTTATAGGCATGTGACCATCAAGGCCCTTGGGCCTCTTGTATAACCTTTTACTGGTCTGGTTAAAAGACACGGTATTTTTTATTGTTCATGTCATTTATCCTTATTTAGCATTCTTAGTATATCGAATATTTCTGTACTTTGACAGGAAATAGGCCATGTCATCCCAATCCATGTCTTTTTAACGGAACATGTCTTGAAGTTCCATTGCCTCCTTATTTCTTTTGCATGTGTGTTGACGATAGAAAAGGCGAACTTTGCGATATTGGTAAGATTATGATTTTTCCTTAATTAATCTGAGATGAAACAATATATGACGACATTTACTAAAACATTACATTCATTGTCCTGCAATATTATTTTTTACCATACATCTATTATGATAGTTTGATACATAAATTGATACTGTAAAATCACAAAATTTCTTGGTCGTTTTATTTTCGTTGTTTTCGAGGTATGACGAGACCCACATAGTCATGTAGACCACACAATATAAAATGTTACATGCATGAGTAATTATTAATTCTTCGTCCACGAAATCAAATCCTCATGAACGAAGAGATTTTCCTCAAACCACAAAAATTTGATCTCATGAAAATATGTAAATTTACAGTATCTCAAATTCCAATTTAGTACATTAATTTGTCATTCATACATATTTTTTTATTTACATCATCTGTGTCTGTGGTATGGTGTAATATAATATGAGCAGTTTATCTATGTGTACATGAAATTGTTTATTTTACTTCCATTGAATTAAGATATCTTCGCAGTACAGTTAAGGTGCGCAATGGAAATATCGACTAAATTTTGTATTTAAAAATGTATTCGTAATCGGGATGGCGATTATTTTTAGTACATTATTTATATCGGATAATTGTAATTATGATTAATAACTACATATCGAGGACTATTATATTTTATATTTAGACTTGTCACGTGATGCGGCAGTCACGCTATTTTAGCACATTGACTTGCAGTATTGATGTTACATATAAATATCACTAGTGCAAGGGCATAACCAAGTTAATTTTCCAAGTTTAATATATAAATATTTTCAACACACATTGTAGTTTCTAAAAAGAGCTGCGATCCTGTCTAAATTCTGCAATTTCATTGTTAAAATTATCCTTGTATGACCGAACGCTGTATTTTTTGCTGGTTAGCGGCATGAAATATTGATATAATTAAATTGTTGTTAGGATTTCATCAGGATCGCAGCACTTTTCAGATACCTTAATAGTTCTAGAGTTGAAATGTTAAAGCTTACTTTTATCCATAGAGTGTATGCCCTTGCACTAGATCGATTTATTAAGACCCCTCACATTACCCTCCGATGTACTTGCATACAAATATACGGCAGTGTCAATTAAATACGCAATGTACAGAAAATATATTAATAAAATAGTGAAGAAGCGATAAATTCAAGTTATTGACCAATAGAATATCTGTAAATAATATTTTATTTTATTAGAGAATACATATTTTGTTGAGAAAATATTGCTTGATCTGTCTCTCACTGCATACAAACTACGTCACGTTGTAAGAAATGACGTCATATTGACAAGTGTATTGCGATCAGTGACTTGTTTATAATTTGTTATGTGGGATTCAACTAACGACAAAACAGCACGCTGTAGTTAGTTTTTATGTAGTTTGGTGGTTTGTTACTGGTTAAATTAGCAGATCAACTCATTTTGTGGTATTTTAAAGAAATGTTGTATGACGTATATTGTGTATGATGTCATAGTCAAGTTTTCCCGTACAAATTAGGCTCCGCCTCCTTTTTGTAACCTTAACTGTGCTGCGTTGTTTTATTGGGTTCAATATTGCAGGTGACTTACAATTATATTTCTATACAGGCAATTTCGTCACATATGATCCTCATTTGAAATACAATGCCTATGTGGCGAAATTGCCTATGGTATATCGGGCACAAACTGAAATGATTATTTAGAACATGCATTTACTATTGATTTTTAGAATTACAAATTACTGTAAACCAACTTTTTTTCGCGACGACTTTATTTTGCAATTTACCAGGGTTACCTTTACTAGATCGCGACGATTAATTTTCTCCATCAAAGCCTTTTTAGCTCACCTGAGCCAAAGACTCAAGTGAGCTATTCTGATCAAAATTTGTCCGTTGTCTGTCGTTGTCGTCGTCGTCGTTGTTGTAAACTTTTTCACAGGTCCAAGTCCCAGTTATAAGCTCAAGTATTTTTTCATATTTTTGAATGAAAGGTATTTCAAACTATGAAAATAACATTTTGGGCTTAGTAAACGTAAAATTTCTTATTTTTGAAGTGAATAGAAAATAAAAGTATTTTGTCTCAGTGTCTATGTGTATTATGATATTGTATATACGTTTTTGTATTTTTAGATCGCCATTGCTTTTTCATTTCCAAATAAATTTATAAACTGAACCTGCGTTTTCCTTCTCCCCTTGGTTATACAGTACCTGCATCGTTATTCTTTACAGATCTATCGTATCCTATCGTATTGTGTTTTCCGTTTATCGTGTTTAGCGTTTTCTGTCGTGTTCTCTGTGTATCGTGTAGATCGTTATCAGGTTCTATCGTGTATCGTGTTTTGCGTTTATCGTGTTCATTCGGAAACCCTCATTTTTTATCTTTACTACAGGAAGAAACTACCGAGGTGTTCCGATTTTCTTTTTCGTTTTGTTAACTAAAATAAGATTACTTTAACCGAAAAAGAGAATAGAAAGTTTTATCCCTTCGTTTTTCATCATTAAAAGAAAAGCTTGAAAGGAAAAGAATAAATATATAAATAATATAATAAATTAATTAAATTATTAATTATAGAGTAAATAAAGAAAATATTAATTTTATTATCAAGCACAGAATCAAGATTAAAAATCTATTTTCAAAAATGAAATAATCGATCCCATGGTCTTTTTCTTTAAGCTCAGCGAATTCTATGGGGGGTGGGTGGGTGGTCAAAATTAACTATTAATAAGATTTTTTAAATTAGTCAGAGTCACTAGAGGAAGATTTTTGGTAAGCCACGATGTATTCGTACCCACTCCCCCTAAAAATAATAATATAAAGCAGGGGATTGATATGTATCTTTTTCAAATGCAATATTCATTTTTTCCCGATTAATCGTCTGATAATATTAGGAATGTGTTTTCGCCTCCGATCTTGATTTTAAATAATAGTAAAAAGCATTTAAGACATTAATCCAGATAACTTTAACACCGATTTTGTCCGTATAGGCTCAATTTTTAAATTTATTTTTATCACTATCTAATTATTTAAATTCCTTGAAATGTCTAAATTACAAAAAATAAAATAAAATTATAAAATCTAATGCATGAAAATGCTTTACCCGATTTATCACACCACTGCAGTTACTATGAAATAGAAGTTTTTCATTAATTTTATCTGGCATCAGATAATCTAATAACTATACAGGCAAAGAATCATAATGACTTTTAACAGCTTACCATTTCGACGTGGAAATAAACTGAAAATATAATGCCTCTGAGTGAAAATCGAAAAGCTTCCTTGCCAGAAAACTGACACGTATGTGTGTCTCTCTAATCAGCACACTGTTCCCCTGTGCGACCGTCAACACCCCTCTTCTCCCCTATTCCCCTAAATGACACCTCAGCCCGTGTGTGTTCAGCGTCAACACCTGTACTGCTTTCTCACCTTGTGTTAAATAGTATTTATTTTTAGGTTTCTGTTCATACCTTGTGTGAACTACACTCATAAAAGATTTTTTTTCTAAATCAATATTATAATAAATTATTGTACATTTCTGATTTCCGGATTTAAAAAAAAATCATTTTCTTGCTTGATTTTAAAGTTTATAAAAAAAATCGTATAAATCAATTTAATGAAAAAATGTTCCTATATAAACTCAATCCGCTGATTTATTGCAGCCCGGAGGACCGGGCTGCTCTATACATATAAGTTTAAATGTTGGTGTATGGGGATTGTGTTGGGAGTAGTTATTTAGAATTAAAGGTTTTCTAAACATTGAAAAGATTGTTATTCAGAAACTTCTTTCCGTTTATAAATTACGAGATACATAATATATTTACTTTCATAAAGTGAAACTGTAAAAATATATACTTTTTCATATATAATATATATAGTTGCTTATCATTTACTATCGAAAAAACGACAGGTCCCTTTTTTTAGAACATCGAATTTTACTTCTCGGATAAAAACGTTCTCTGCACAGTTCGTGTTTTATATTATAATATTGAAAAATGATACATTTTTAAATATAGGTGATGCGTGTGTCTCTATATTTATATTTTATGCAGCCAACATTTACTTGAGGAATTGATCAAGTTTAAAATGGTATCGTTTTTGATTAATTTTTATCCGACTACATGTTTTCAAAATATTCGCGACTATCTTCTCCATCAATAAGACGCATGCCTTTTCACACATATGGAAGCGGTTTGAAGATTAAGAATCATTTTCATCGTTTACTTTATATATTTCCCGGGCGACAATTGATGGTTACATCAATGTTTTCTTGTTTTATTTGTACGATGTTTCCATAATGTTTATGTAAACAAGTCTTTCAATAAACTTTAAAAAAAATACTGCACTTATGGGACATAGACTTTCGAATCATCGGGTTTTCTTTCGGATCTTCGGGTTTTCATCGGGTTACAGACAGAATTAATTCTAGGAAACAATTTCGTAGAAAAGGGTTAAATAATTCTAAAATTCTAAACTATGAAAATTTGCTCGCATTTATTTTTTATTGTATTTAACTATAATAATAATAAAAAAGAAGTCCTCTGATTCTGCCGTGACCACGCAAAACGAGTAAATGTATAGCAACGAATCAATTTATATTCATACCGTCCGTAACTTTATTAAAGAAGTCGATTTTATTTCTGGCTATTTTGTTAGATCGTGTTTATCTAATTTTAAATTGTTATAGACTTTCAAAATGCCGCCCTTCAAACACGCCTCATTTGAGATTATGTCTATAATAATTTCAAGGGTTTTAATTCATTTGCTGACTTAACCCTCTTTAAAATTATTTTTAGTAACAGTACACGCTAAGTCTAATAGCAATGATTTACCATTATTAAGTCGGAAAAGTCGCATTTTACTCTTTCAATATTAATTTATTTAGTTTTGTGTTTTGTATTGTAAAAAAAAGTATTTTATCATTCAATTTTCGTTAATTAATACTGTAACGTGCAACGCGGCCGAGCTTGGGTGTGTGGTGTTATGTCTTGTATCACCGAGGCGTTACACTAGGTTCGTTAACCTGTTAACTCAGATTTTTGTTGACCAATACGATTATAATCAAATATATACAAATACAATGGGTTTCTTCTTGATTGGACAACCACTAACTGTGGTCAACGGGTGTCTCCCGCAAGTCATTTTCTTCTTGCCCTGCCTCTCCACTATTACTGCTGCATCTTGGCACTTCCCCCACCTCTAATTGTGGTATGCCACCTCTCTCTACAACCAAGTGACTGCCTTATTCAGGTCTTACGTGCTTTGGTGTACTGTGAAACACTTAGCTGTTCATCCCCTGCATCCGTCTGCCTTATTCAGGTCTTACGACCGTATGCAAGAGAAGAAACAAACTAATGTTTATCCATTCCGTCACCTGAGAAGTCCCCTGAATTCCCGTAACACAACATGTATTACCTCAGTGCAGCCCCAGTACATAGGCAGTTTCATACTACTTGTATGATCTGAGAATTAATATTTTTTTAGTGTTTAAGAATTTATATAAAAACGTAGGTCTAACGTTTATACAAAACTAAATCACAAAACCAATTTCCGTTTCAATACATATATGAGAGCTTAGCGTTTACGTACATGTACAGTTGTAGCAGATTCATATTCTGTTGACACCGTTTACAAGTGTTAATGCATAGTGCTATTATATTAACATTTATTTAGTTTTCAACTCAGGAAATTAATTTTCTTAAACTGTATATATAGTTCATGAGAGATATATCGTGTTAAATTTTTCGATTTTGTTATAGCCGATTTATTTTACCTTTTCTTATAGCCGGCTTTCTACATGTATTGTTTCATAAGATTTTATTATTTAGTTTCGATTTTGTATACACCGCAGATTGTAAGCTTTAGACATTAAATACAAATATTTAATTTTTTGAGTAAAGTTCTTCCGTAAACTAATTTAGTACTTGTAGATAAATTAATTACCTACAAATAATTTTATCTTTATTAATAATGAAATGAACTCATTTATAGTGTTTCATAAATATTGTACCCGTGATAAACAACAGAAGTCAGTGGGATTTTCAACACAGCTTTACATGTACATGTATGTTCAAACATCCGTAATTAAACGATTCTTGGTTCAACCTTAAGGCAAGAATTTCGATATTTACAATAATAATTAGAAATAATAATTAGAAATCACCACCTTTGAGTTGAAATAAAAAAAATACAATCTGCATTTCATTATAATCCATTAAATCATTGTCAAATAAATGAATGAATAAAACTTTTGTAAAATTACCACAGTGATCTCAAGTTGTTTTATAATTATAATTCTTTAAAATACTTTATAATATATAGGTTGAAGCTTTGAAAATATCTAAATTAACATATTGCAGTAATCAAACAAAATAATTTTTTTTTCTTGTCAAAAAACGTTTCGCATTTTGAAACAGGTTTTGCGTTTATCCTATCGTGAAGATCGTTTATCAGGTTTATCGTGTTTTGCGTGTATCGTGTTCTGCGTTTATCGTGTTTTGCGTTTATCCTATCGTGCGTGTATCCTGTAAAGAATAACGATGCGGGTACTGTAATTAGGTGAAAGAGATTTAAAAGAATATATTTTTCTTTCCTCGTCATCATTGTGCATCTTTAAATAGAAATGGTAAATTGTGTTCGAAAACGAGCAGGGGCTATATTTTTGGCGGAATGGAGGCGCATGAAAACATTTTCTTTTCTGCCTCTCAAATTTATTATAGAACAACGAATTTAGTTATAAGTTTTACAGAATCAAAGATTTGAAGAATTTTCAAATGTTTGCTAAATTAATATAAGGGAATAAAGTTTTAAAATGTATCAAATAAATATGATTTTTCAAACAAACTACAGCTATGTTGACTTTTAAATGCTTCCAATTTGAGTACAGATGTGAGCCAAAAATCCATAGAAAGTGTTTTTACTCTCTAAGTAAACGGTCAAAACGTTTGTTTTTGTATCATTTTGTATCTCTATCTGACTTCATTACCATATGTGAAAATAAGAAAAAATTGAATATAGGACCCATATAAAAATAACATATATCCTTAAAAAAATTCAGAAAAACAGAGAAAATTCGGATTAACCAAAATACATTTCTTGTTAAACTATTTATGTCAATTTGGTAATGTCAATTTATAGACCCTATATAATTATATCTTTTTGTGCAAAAAGAAAAACATTTGATTTTTTTTTATATAGAAGACCGTATCGCATGATTGGATGCAGTTAGTTTTTTCTTAATGTCCAGGGAAAATGTAATGACCCTGACCTGACCTTGACTCTTAACCATTCCTATCAATAACTAAGGCATACTAATAATTGTTCTGTTTATGATAGACCGATGCCAGGCAAATCCATGCAATGATACTCAAGTTTGTCAGACGTCTGGATGTTTGTATTCCCAGTAAGTTTTTAAATAAAATTAAAATAAAACAGTATCATACCAATTATCTACGTTCATGTCTATGATGAAGAAGAGTGTCGCTTTTAAAATGGTTTATTTCATAACCCATGGATCAGGGGTTTAGGGGTAACATAGTCTGGAAATAGTCTGAAAATAAAAAATACTTTGAAATCTACTCTTTAGCATTACCAGCCATTCGTGATGAAGTAAGATTTATAACAAAATCTCCGCTAAGCGTATAGTTATTATAAGCAATGGTGTCTTTTTCAAAATTGGGAATTTCATGGCTTCCTATTTAAACACAAACCAAATTCAATTCTTCGAAAGTTGTTATATGGTATTCAGGTCATCTATAAGGCTGATAAGGCTCTTGGGCCTCTTGTTTTATATTTTTATAGATCCTTAACAGTGTTTTATACTCAGGTGACCATTAAGGCCCTTTAGCTTTTCACTTGTCTGGTTAAAAGATACATCTAGGGTGTTCATGAAATTTGATATTTTTATTGATCGTGTCATTTGATAAGCCATTTATCTTTAATCAAAATTGTAAAATTCATGCAAGAATTTTTACCATGGTCGATAATATAAAATTATGGACTTCAGTGTAGGTCGATATGTTGTTATAAGGACTCAAAACAATTGATAAGACACAGAAAGTGATAGCGACCGAGTCTGCGAGGTCTTTATCTTTTCTGTGTCTGATATCATAAAAGGAGGAATTTCACGTGACGTCCATTCAGCCAATGAAAATTACGAAAATAATCTTCTTACATGATATTTCATTATGTCGCCCTAAGTAAAGTAACTTCAAAGTAACTGAAAGGGACGTCGGTATCATAATTGATCCATATATAATTAGTTGGCATAGTTATATAACTTTAATTCAGAGATGGCTTCTGTAATTTTTTTTAAACTTCGCAGTAATAAGACCTCAGAGTGCACTTTTGCATGGAACATTTAAAATGACGCTTTTCATTTTCCACTTATTCTTGAACTGGTCGACACGACAAAATATTCATCGGAGAGGAAAAATCATACATATTTAATGCAATGTGTATATATGCTATAATTATAGCATAGAAGATGTAAAAATTGTTTTTTAAAACTTTATTACATTAAAGTGATTATGCAAAATAAAGACATCTGTTCCTATTTACAATATTCAATAATAATTGAGGAATATCAATTTGCATATTTATCGACATCCAAAATGGTATTTAACGTAGAAACTACGTCGTCTGAAATCATATCTGTGTTTCGCCTGTGCGAATCCATGATCATATTCTAATTAATTTAATGTTAAATTTTCCTGTTCTTTATCAAACATTTCACTTTTAGTTTATATTAACAGTTAAACAAAACATAATTCCTTTTATTTTTTAGATCCTTGTGCATCAGAGCCTTGCCAAAATATGGGAAGCTGTCACTCATTCGATAATAACACCAGATATAACTGTTCCTGTAGGAACGGATTCAGTGGAAATCTTTGTGAAAAAAGTATTCTGCGCTTTTATACTAAAATCAAGCAAATAATTTATAATTAAAGATGAATGATGTTTATCTGAAAAGAAACAGAGATCAATAACTTTAACTATTTTCCGAAAAAGGGATACTTAATTTCTTTAGTTCAACTACAGATTTAAAGTCACCATACCTATTGCTATCCGTTTTCGTCCTTCGTCATGCACCCTGCTTCTTGTGTTAACATAAGCATCTATGGGTGCAGGAAAACAAAAACTGTGTATCCCATGCTCCCTATTTCCCTGGGACCAAAACCACTAAATAAATGCAATCTTTAAAGATTTTCTTCTTTACTCCTGGACATTAAACAGTGAAATTGTTCATCGTTATGTTGAATAAGACTGCCTCTTCCAAAATTGTTAATTTTCAAGGGCCCAGGGTAAGAGGTTTTGATGTTAAGGCGGGCCTCTATTGATTATATAATGACAATTCATTAATTATTTGAAATCTTTTTCTTTGCTTCTGGATATTCAATGAACTAGATAAGTACATAGTTGTTTTAATAAGGCTGCCTCTTCCAAAATAGTGAATCTCATGACCCCAGGGTAAGAGGTTCTGGTGTTAAGGCGTTCTTGATTGAATATATAATGACGATTCATTGATACTTTGAAATCTTCCCCTTTCATTCTGGGCATTTAATAAACTAATTAAGTACATAATTGTGTTGAGAAAGGCTGCCTCTACCAAAATTGTGATTTTCGTGGGCCCGGGGTCGGTTCTATTGATTATATAATGACAATTCATAAATTCTTCCTCCTCTGCTTTTGGGCATATAATAAACTTATCAAGTACATGGTTATGTTGAATAAGGCTGCCTTATCAAAAATTGTGATTGCATCGCCCAAGGATCAGGTGTTCTGATGTTAGAGAGGGTCTCTGTTGATTATGTAGTGCAAATGTATGAATTCTTTAATTTGAAAATCTTATTCTCTACTCTCTGCTCTATACTCCTGGGTATTAAACAAACAAATAATATGTACATACATAGTTATACTGAGTAAAGGTCCCTCTTCAACATTTGTGACTCTCACAAGGTCCGTTCCTCTTCTTCGAAAATTGTGATTTTCACGGACCCAGTGTAAGGGTCTCTGGTGTTAGGACGGGGCTCTATTGATTACATTGCGGAAATGCATAAATTGTTTTATAATCTTCCCCTCTGCCCCTGGGTATTAAAGAAACTAACCAAGTACATAGTTAAGATGAGCAAAGGTCCCTCTTCAACAAATTGTGACTCTCACAAGGACCGTTCCTCTTCTTCGAAAATTGTGATTTTCATGGACCCGTGGTTCTGGTGTAAGGACGGGGCTCCATTGTTTACATTGCGGAAACTCATAATTTTTTTATTATCTTCCCCTCTGCCCCGGGTATTTAACAAACTAACCAAGTACATAGTTAGGATGAGCAAAGGTCCTTCTTAAAAAATTATGAATATCATGGTCCCTGGGTAAGGGGTCTAGTAGTATGGTTGTACGAGGGTTGTCCCAAAATTTCGTAGACTGAGATCATATCTTTTAAAGAAATCAATGTATCTTTATAAAATTTTCAGGGTGGATAAAGCATGTTCTTGGCAGATAAATTACGAAGTTTTATCATGTTTACTTGAAAACTTTTTGAGTAATAACATTTAAAGTGATGTCATTCTCTAACACCCGGAGCAACCTGCAACGTTAAAAAATACAAATGTCAACGGTTCAAAATTTTAAAGAAAATATTTCAACTACGAGAATCAAATTCTTAAATCAAACGAAACGGTTATAATTATAGATGTGAAATATCTTATTACTATGATATGATTAAACATTAAAATATGTAAACAAACGATATGCATGTACAGGTATGAAATAATAATAATTTGAAAACGCTATATTTTCTACGGGCTTTTCGTTTATTTTCTCTAATGGATTTGCACAATGGAACTCTTGCCAATTTCTTAGCCCTGTCGTTTATTTTAATTACTGTTATTGACATATACATAGAGAAACCTTTTAGTCATTTTAAATACTAAGGAGGAGATAAAGTTTCCTAGTCTACCAAACATTTATTATGTTTATGACTGGTACATTTTTGTAAGAGTGAATTCAGGATCAAAACACTTGATCATAGTTCAGTGCGCCGCCTGTGCCAACGCCGCCGCCATTTTTCACAAATTCAGCTTTTAACCCCATGTATATAAAACGTTATAAAATTCATATTTATCAAAGCATACACACCAAAATTTGAGGAAATATAGTTGATAAAACAATATTAAGAATTTTCATTTCCATAAAAAAAATATGGGGTAGTAATAACTTTTCCGTAGGATTTTAAATATAATATACCAAATTTTAATAGCATCTTTCGGGTATTGCGCCACCTTCCTACACAAGACAATGAAATGCGTCTTTTAAATTGGAATAATTTGTGTAGTAACTCCATATTTGTCCATAAATTTATTAGATAATGTTTGTTTAATCTATATACGAAGTTTCATTCATGTATGACGTAGGGTTCCCACAAAACAACGCTTGTCTACGGAATTTTGGGACAACCCTCGTACACTATTGATTAAAAAAAATGAAAATATACCATATTTATTCTTTGAAAACCTTCTTCTCTGCTCCTGAGCATTCAATAAACTAACCAGATGGATAGTTATATTTAATAAGGCTGCCTCTTCCAAAACTGCGAATTACATGGATTGATTATATAGTTAAAATGCAAAAATTCTTTCAAAAAATCGTCTTTTCTGTTCCTGGATACTAAACCAAATAGCAATATGCAAGGATAAAGTGAGAAAGAATGCCTCTTCCAAATTTGTGAATTTCAGGTCCCCTGGGTCAAGTATTCCGGTGCTAGGTCGGGGTTCTTATGATTGAATAGTTAAAAACACGAATTCTTGGAATTGTTTTCTTGGCTCCTAGGTATTGTGCCAATGATAAGAGTTTTTTTTTTAAATGATTAATTAATGGGTACGTGGAGGGAGGGGGGGGGGGGGTTACAAAGTCTGAAAATAAATAATGCTGTGAAATTTGCTCTTTGGTATTAATCAACCATTTATGATAAAATAAGATTTATGATATCTTTTCCGCTAAGTGTATAGTTACATGTATGATAAGCCATGGCGCATCTTTAAAATGGTGTATTTCATAGCCTCTGGTCTAAAACACAAACCAAATTAAATCGTTGAAAAGTTGTTACAGGTACTCAGGTGATCTATAAGGCCAATGGCCATTTATTTTTATATTTATGAAAGATTTTTAACACTGTTGTGTTATAGGCATGTGACCATCAAGGCCCTTGGGCCTCTTGTATAACCTTTTACTGGTCTGGTTAAAAGACACGGTATTTTTTATTGTTCATGTCATTTATCCTTATTTAGCATTCTTAGTATATCGAATATTTTTGTACTTTGACAGGAAATAGGCCATGTCATCCTAATCCATGTCTTTTTAACGGAACATGTCTTAAAGTTCCATTGCCTCCTTATTTCTTTTGCATGTGTGTTGACGATAGAACAGGCGAACTTTGCGATATTGGTAAGATTATGATTTTTCCTTAATTAATCTGAGATGAAACAATATATGACGACATTTACTAACACATCACTTTCATTTTCCTTCATATTGTGTTTTAACATTAATCTATTATAATAATTTTATACATGAATTAATATTTTAAAAGCCTAATTTATTACTTTAATTCGTAATCCATGTAGTTTCATTTACATCATTTGTCTAGTATGTGGCATGATATAATTTATGAACAGTTTATCTATGAGTACAGGTAATAATTCATTTTACTTCCCTTGAATGTTGAAATATTTTGCTTATGTTGGTTTAAATATGGCAGATGACTCACGGTTATATTTTTATACAGGCAATTTTGCCACATATGATCCACATATGATCATTATTTGAAAGCCAATCATAAGTGGCAAAATTGCCTATGGTATATCGGCACAAATTGAAATAATTATTCAGCAGATGCATTGCCAAATAATTTTTAAAATTAAAAAATGTTTTTTTAAACCTTTCCTATATATGTCAAATTAATTGAAAATACAGTAGTAGACATTTTTCAAAAAGTTGACTTATATATGCAGCAGTATCAAATATTGATCAATCAAGATGGAGCAGAGCCATCTATGAGATTGACCAAAACAAAATATTTCTGAAGACAATCAGTAACAAACCCAATAAGTAATAATAGTAAACAGAGTGTGTTTGCATGTCTTGTTTATCGTCCTACTGAGAATGCTTTAAACACATTGAGTCCCCTCTGTTTACTGGAGGGCTGTACTCGGTACTTACGGCTTTATAGCAATAGGTGGTCTTTTTCCTGCTATCACTAACTGTGACACGAGACTTCAGTGATACAGTCGATTACTGCACCACGCAAAAGACCATAAAATGTAAGATTTGATTTATTTTTTAATCAAACTTTAATATTTATAAATAACTAGATTCCCTAAAGCGAAGGATTCTATCGCAGAAAGGATTCCTATAGATAAATTTAGCATTCAACATTGATAACGATGCAAATAAACTTCCGTTTTGATAACACACACCTTACTCCCACATGGAATACTTTACTATAGCAACTTTATTGTGAGGGGATAAAAGTAAAATTGTAGATTTTTCCCATTTGTATTTTGATTTGATTCTGTTTTGATTCATAAGATATAATATCATAGTATACTTAGATTGCTTAAAAATTACTAATAATTGATCTATTTATGATAGACCGATGCCAGGCAAATCCATGCAATGATACTCAAGTCTGTCAGACGTCTGGATCGGATGTTTGTATTCCCAGTAAGTTTTTTTTTAAGATTTAGATTAACAGTGTGGTTTGATAAGCAATTTATCTTTAATATGAAATATAAAATTCATGCAACAATTTTGATCATGGTCGATAATGTATTGTGTCGCCCTAAGTAAAGTAACTTCAAAGGACATTTGATGGGGAAGGCGGTATTATAATTGATCCATCTACATGTATAATTTAGTTAGCAAAGTTAAAGTTTTAATTCAGAGATAACATTTGTAATCATTTTAAAACTTTACAGTTATAAGACATCAGAGTGCACTTTTGCATGGAACATTCAAAATGAAGCTGTTGATTTTCTATTCATACTTGAACGAGTAATATTCATCGGAGAGGAAAAAATCATACATATTTAATGAAATGTATATATATTGTATAGTAATTTTATTGTAGCATAGAAAGTGTAAAAATTGCTTTTTAAAACTTAATGTCATTAATGTGATTAAGCAAAATAAGTATATGTGTTCCTATTTACAAAATTCAATAATAATTGAGGAATATCAATTTGCACATTTAACGACCTCGAAAATGGTATTTTACGTAGAAACTACGTCGACTGACATCATATATAGTGAATGTGTTTCGCCTGTGCGAATCCATTATGACATTACAATTAATTTGATGTTAAATTTTCCTGTTCTGTATAGTTTCAATATAAATATTGAAAAAAATGAAACATTTTGAAATTCATGGAATTCAGTTTAACATCTTGCAAAGATTCTCTTAATAACTGTGTTACAGATAAAAATTTACCATCGACAATTCTGACATTTTTATTCTACATTTCTACATATCTGTTGTCAGAATTGCTTCAAACCGTCATATTTATCAGCTCTAGTATTTTGAAATGTTTTAATTATCTTAATTAGACGTGAGCATGATGATTGATACGACCAGATGAACGATGCTTTTGGATACTTAGTTATTGTTTATTTAACGTCATTATCTTTAAAACTACTTGTAAATCAAATAACTAATGTCAATTGTTACTCAGAATTGTCAATTATCAATATTGTCTATAGACACAGGTAAAGATGTTTGTTAGCATTCGAGGACGCGGTTGTCCTTTATACTGTCCGACCCAAAGAGAAATAAAGGTTTACAATCGTAAGGCGGCTATATTTTCATTTTCCAATAGTCCACCCTAGAGGATTAGCAATCGGACCATATAAAGTCAGAATGTGATACTTTTATTCAATTTATATAATCTATAAAGCTAAATGACTAAAAGAGAATGGTATGCAACTGTTTTTAGGGGATGTAAAAAGTAAAAATCTTCAGTTGCTAATTAAATACTATAATATCTTGATGAAATGTATCTGAATCAAAGATGTTTTTTTCTTATTCTCTTCATGACAAGTACCCCTAACAATGACTGACAATGTGAAGTTGCAGTATGTAATTACCATTCCAAGTCTCACGGGCTGCTCTACATTTAAAATCAAGGAAAAATATAATGTGCTTTTAACTGACCATTGTGCGAGTGCTTGTTTATCATTTTGAAAAGTATGAAAATCTTGTGACGAAGACTTTTCCGACATGGTTTCTACCTTATATAGTATTTACAATCCAACTGGTATTTTAGTGTCACATTCTCAAAAGACGTTCTATGGTTGTCTGAGTTAACTTAAAAAGACTATTGTAGCGATTTCAATTCATTTAGCTTTCCTTATTTAAGTCTTTATATTCCCTTACTTAAGTTTTTATATTTCAAATGCATGCATGGTGTTTACATCTTCTGGATCATTAGCACTAAATAAGAGATAAACAAACATCTCCTTATTTCCACATTATAAAACGTATATAGGGAATGTTCTTAAAAGATTGCAAAAATTATGAATCACTTAAAATACCAGATATAAATTCGAAAATATGATTTCACAGAAATAAAGTGATAAAATGTTAATGTTTGGTACCCAAGACAATGTAACCCTGATTTAATTTTACAGAAACAATAGAGTAGACTATTTAAAAGCACGCATGGTGTTAAAATGATAAAAAAAAATAGTCAGTCCGGTGTTATTTTTTTAAAATTAAATGTCATTGTGCATATTTATTTTTTGCGATTTTTTTTATTTTTTACATTAAACATGTATATATCAAGGGCTCGGATCACTTAATGCATAAAACGGCTCTGTAGATATACCAATTTATTGTTCCACTTTATGTTCCATTTTAAACATCGAAATAGAGTAGACACTTAGTTCTTTCATTTCTTTAAACTCCAGGTCTAGGAACACATGTTTTATAAAATTGCACTGTTCTTGAATTTTAATGTACATGTAAACAGGTATATTTGGATACTTTCAGAGAAGACAAATAATAAAAGCGCACCCTCTGATCTAAAAAGAAATATCTTTTTACCCTCAAAACAGTTTTGTCACCCAATAGTTGTTTATTATAAATCAGAGGTTGTGCTCTTTATTAAAATTGAAAAACTTTAAAAATTGATTTTTTTTGTAGAACTTTTCAGAATTTGAGAAAATAGACTCATCTCGTGACGTTCTAAATATATAATGCATTGATTAGCCAGAAATGATGTCATTTTTATCGACATGCAATGAAAAAAGATCTTATTGTGATTTTATTCATTGTTTACTAAAATTAAGCAGTTTCAAAATTCACGGGGCCAAAAAGAAGTGAATGTTGTTTTCTAATTATACGAGCGTTGTTCGATAATTAATGTCCTCGGTGATCGGAAAGAAACAAAAAATCAAGCTTTTCACTCATTTAGTCTCAAGAATTTCACTTAAATATTCTCTGTGATTAAACGCATGTCCGTAATATTTTTATCCAATTTCTTATTGAATTTTTTAGAACAATTTTGAATACTGAAATAGGGAACTCCAAGATCATATGATTTCCTGAACTTGATTCTTTTTTTCTGAAAGGTGTTTTTCAAGTTTGAAAAATGAAACAAGTGAAGGGTGAAAGATCTGGCAAATACTACTATATAGTTAACTATAGTAAATCAAATTTCAAAGTTTTTGTCAAAGTTTTTCAAAGTGTCAAAGTTTTCGCCAAAGTTTTTCAAAGTGTCAAAGTTTTCGCCAAAGTTTTTCAAAGTGCCAAAGTTTTCGACAAAGTTTTTCAGTGTGTCAAAGTTTTCACCAAAGTTTTTCAGTGTGTCAAAGTTTTCGCCAAAGTTTTTCAAAGTGTTAAAGAAACAAATTCAGACAAAATCGCCAAAGTTTTTCGGAAAAGTGAAAAAAGTTTTCTTTAAAGTTTTTCAAAGTATCAAAGTTTTCAATGAAGTTTTTCGAAGTGTCATAGTTTTCAATAAAGTTTTTCGAAGTTAAAGTTAAAGTTTAAAGTATTAAAGTTTACGATTTTCTCAAAGTGTCAAAGTTTTTGATAAAGTTTTTCGAAGTGTGAAAGTTTTCGGTAAAGTTTTTTAAAGTGTCAAAGTTTTCGATAAACTTTTTCAAAGTGTTAAAGGATCCAAGTTTTCAATAAAGTTTTTCAAAGTGCTAAAGTTTTCAATAAAATTTTTCAAAGTATCCAAGTTTTCAATAAAGTTTTTCAAAGTATCCAAGTTTTCAATAAAGTTTTTCAAAGTATCCAAGTTTTCAATAAAGTTTTTCAAAGTATCCAAGTTTTCAATAAAGTTTTTCGAAGTATCCAAGTTTTCAATAAAGTTTTTCAAAGTGTCAAAGTTTTCGATAAAGTTTTTTAAAGTATCCAAGTTTTCAATAAAGTGTTTTGAAGTGTCAAAGTTTTCAATAAAGTTTTTCGAAGTGTCAAAGTTTTCGATAAGTTTTTCGAAGTGTCAAAGTTTTCAATAAACTTTTTCAAAGTGTTAAAGTATCCAAGTTTTCGATAAAGTTTTTCAAAGTGTCACAGTTTTCGATAAAGTTTTTCAAAGTGTCAAAGTTTTCGCCAAAGTTTTTCAAAGTGTCAAAGTTTTCGCCAAAGTTTTTCAAAGTGTAAAAAAGGTTTTCGCCAAAGTTTTTCAAAGTGTCAAAGTTTTCGTCAAAGTTTTCAAAGTGTCAAAGTTATCACTATAGTAAATCAAAGTTTTCAAAGTGTCAAAGTTATCACTATAGTTAACTATAGTGAACTATAGCTAACTAAAGTATTTTTTTGTTAGGGTAGGGTTGGGCCACAACAGTCGATCAAAGGTTTTACATAGGAATAAATAGGAAAAATCTTTAAAAATCTTCTGAAAAACATTATAACAGGAAATATGAAACTTATGCTGAATCATCCTCAAGTATTATAGAAATATATTTATTCAAATCATGACATCCGGGGGTATGGTGGGGCCACAATGGCCGATCAAAGTTTTACTTTAGAATACATGTATACAGGGAAATATTTTCGATTGATTGATTGTATATTGTTTAACGTCCCTCTCGAGAATTTTTCACTCATGTGGAGACGTCACCGTATGCCGGTGAAGTGCTTTCAAATTTTGACCTTTACTCGGCACTCAGGGCCATTGAGCAGTGAGGGATCTTTATCGTGCCAACGCCTGCCGCTGACACGGGGCCTCGGTTTTTAAGGTCTCATCCGAAGGACCCGCAACTTTCACTTCAAAGTGCGTAGCGCATGGCGAAGGAACAGTTTTAAAAATTTTAACGACTAGGAAATCAGTCGCGGCCGAGATTATAGAAATATATTTATTCCTCCCGATCACGGAGCGAGCGCTCTACCGACTGAGCTACCGTGAACGTTAAAATCTTTTTGAATCTTTTTCTCAAAAACATTGAGACAGGAAATATGAAAGTTATGCTGAATCATTCTCAGGTATTATTGATTTATATCTATTCAAATCATGACATGGTCGATCAAAGTTTTACATAGTAATTTAGAGAAATCTTTTAAAATCTTCTCAAGTACTGCAAAGTCATTATCAATAATATTTAAATGAAAGCATTTTCAGGTTTAAATTTGTTCAAATCATAACCCCCAAGGATATGGTGGGGTGGGGTCTTAATTTTGGATCAAATTTTACATGGGAAATTAAAGAGAAATATCCCAAGAAGAAAAAAGCTATGTTCAGTTATATTGACTTGTAACATCCTCATGTATCAAAGATTTAAAATCGTTCAAATCATGATCCTTTGGGGTAGGGAGGGATAAAATGAGAAATCAAATTCAAATTATTACGACGTAATATATACAAACAATGCTTTAAAAATCTTTAAATATCTTTTTCCGAAGAACAGCAAAATGATATGCTGAATTGCTGAAGGATATAGAGATAACGATCAGTATTCAATATCCATAACACATACAAAATAGGAGCAGAGCAAACACGGGCATTTAAAACATTAGAGGTGGGGTCAGGTGCCATGGAGGAGTGAGCATTTTTTGCCGACCGGTCACACCTGCCGTCTGCTCCTTGTCATGATCAGTAAATAACGGAAAAATTTGTAGTCAAATCAGTTTATAAATAATGGACTTAAAATTAGTATGAAAAACACCAGTCAGCATTTGACTCAATGATAGATTGTATTTGCCGACAAGGTCGATGTATAGATTAAAAAAATTACCAAATGATGACTTTAAACTAGATTGCTGATATTCTTGTTTCATCAATTTTTCAATAACGTACCTCGTTTTAGAAGCTGTTCATTCGTAGAGCGTGCTCTTTCATATCAAATCAAGTGAAATAAATAAACACCGTACGCAGGTAAGAAGGTATATTGCTGCATAAGTAAGGGAAGTTGACGAAAGAAAAGTTTAAGTCATCACGTTTATCATAGAGCTTGGCTGTTATATTACCATTAACATCTTTTTCAAGAAAAATATCCAAGTATGAAACAGATGTTTGAGACTCTATGGTATATTTTATCTCAAACTCCCAAGGATATATCGTATCGCCAAAGGAATTTTATTGACAATACGTCGTCGATATATCTAAATGTCGAGTTGAAGGCCACAGCAAGTGTTTTCTTCTTTTCACGCATATTTGAAAATCTTTTGGGTCAGTGCCTGTGGAAAATATTATCTAAAGAAATTTCATTGAAAATTGGTGTCCTCTGCAACGTTTAAAGAAAATGCGGGAAAATACACATGTTTATGACGTCATCATAAGCATCTCTTTGAATTACTATGGTCAAGTTGTAGCGTGTATTGTTAAACTTTATTATTGTGTTAGGAATACACGACTTTACATAGGAAATTGTAATATATCCCCTCGCAAGTTTTGTTCTTTAAAGCATTCTGAAATACACATTGATAAAACTTTCGATTCAAATTTTATTTGCCTTTAAACAAGATAAAATCTAAATAAAATTTTTGAATTTTTCTTGCTTTCCCGTTAAAAAATGTTTGTAAGTATTATTATTTTTTTATTGATAACAGGTCGGTAATAACTTATAAAGTCTTTTTTTCTTATAGATACAAGTTCTTGTACAATGAATTCGTGCAAAAATGGGGGCTTTTGTGATGATCATTTGGGAAAAAAGACTTGTCTTTGTCCTATGGGATTCTCTGGAGAAACTTGTTCTACAGGTAAATATATCTAGTGCTGACTTATTGTAATCCAGTTCATAAAGACGTATTCTCTTCCATTTTAGCTTTGTTGTTTCTTTATTGATTTATATTCCAATTCTTATGTTGTTATGAGATATCCTGGTGAGCTTGAGAAAAAACCACAGAATCTGACACATCTGTATCATTTTTGAATATTTTACTTAAAATGAAGTAACTGTAGTCTAACAACCAAGCTCTATGATAAATTTGATGACACACAACTTTACATTTGTCAACTTTCCTTACTTATGCAGCAATATCCCGTCATCACCTGCATATTGATGTTATTACTCTCAATCGATGCGATACGCAAGAGCATGCTCTACGTATGAACAATTTCTAAACCGAGGTAAAATATTGACAAACAAGTTGATAAAACAAGAATATCAGCAGTCTCATTTGAAGTCATCATTTCGTAAGTTCTCTGATCGATACAATGACCTTGTCAGCAAAAGCAATTTATCAAGGTATCAAATGCTGACTGACCTTTTTTATACTTATTATTTGTCCACGTATTAATACCCTGGATTTACGACGAATGATTTCGTTATTTCACGAACATGACGGTGAACACTCAGCGGTTGTGACCGGTCGGCAGGCAATGCTCACTCCTCTATGGCACCTGATCCCACGTCTGATGTTTTGAAGTTCTGTGATTGCTCTGCTCCTATTTGATCTTGAACACGGTTTCGTTATCTCCATAAGTTTGAATTTATGATTGTGTTAAAAAAATTAATTCCAAAATAAACTGATCTGAACGAGACAAAAAGTGACGACATTTTTCTTATGTACACATACACATTCTAATTAGGAAGGAGAAGGATATGGAGATAACAAACAGTATTCAAAATCAAAGTCCATAAAACAATACATTATAAGATCAGAGGAAACACGGACCTCCGAACCATCAGAGATGGGATCAGGTGCCAGCTGATAATGCTAAAGAGAGCATTAGGTTCCCAAGTTAATTTAAAATACCCGGGGGGGGGGGGGGTATCTCATGAAATACTAAATTAGTCATCATTTCACATTTCATTCTTAGAATTTGGTTTACCTCAGCAGATTGACAATAACAGTCTAGAATATGTATGTATATGTTTTCTCACCTTTTAAATTTATTTTAATGTTACAATCATATATGTAAAGTAACGTTTATTGTAGGTAAAATATTTGAATATGAAAAATACCTAAAATTACGTAAAAATTCTTCATTTTTTCTTAAAATATACATTAACGTATTTAAATACAATTTATATGCAACTTCAGCCCCTCTTTGGAAATACGTTGCTACCAAAACAATTAATTTGTTATTTGCATGAGGAATGCGAGCTGTATCTTTTAGTATCTGAAAGAAATGGGTAAGTTATATGTAGTAGTTTTGTATGTGTATTCTCATGAATAAATGCTTGAATTTTTGTAATTTCTATAATGAATAGAAATTTTAATATTTTAGTCATAAATGATATTTATTATGATTTGGAAATGAATATATGCTCTGCATTATAACTATAAGACCATCATATTTTGACTCTTTATGATCTAAGGTGACACAAAATTCCATACAGGAAATAGCGCTGCAAGAATACTGTAAGTGTCTTCTTATTTTAGGTTCTTAATAAATACAATCATGAATTCGTCCAACATACTGGAAATAAACAAAACCCGGATATCCAAGGACTACCTAGTTACGTTAACCTTGGTCACTTTGAAACATAGCGTACACAATCTCTGTGTAAATATTTCTCAACAAAGATCCAGGCTAGTATTTGAATATTCACAAAGAACAGATTGATAAATCTTTTGATTTATGAAAGTTTGTAACTTTTCTGATAAATTGATATTCATCGTTAGAATGAGAAAAAAAGTCCCTTTAAAAGTGCGTCAGTAAGTTTTTAAAAAAGTTTATTCAATTCTATGATTATAATCCCATTTTCTTCAAAGATTTTTTTGGATCAAAAAATATTTCGACTTTGTTTATTGTTTTGTTAAATTTGATGCGCTTTGTTCCTCCAAATTCTGGAATCATTGTTATCACGATTAAATGCATGTATCAAAATGCATAAAATAATTTTTTTATGGATCTCGTCTTTGTATATAGAATATTCTTTGTTCACAGTATTGCAACAGACATGGTTTGCTGCAGTATTTCAACTAAAAAATCGGGTATGTTTATTGAAGCCTTAGAGGATGAGTGGTCAAGTGACTCAAATTGATCATTCCATTGTCTTTTTTAATCTACATGCAAACATACTTAGAACATCAGTGCTTTGAAGCAAAAAGCTTCAAAATACAATAGATATATACTAATCTTATATTAAATTTAGATTTTAAATCACATAAAATACATCAGAGAGTATGACTCATGTATTTATTTTTGGCTGTGTTTTTCTTAGAAAAGAAATATCGATCGGTAACTGAAAACTTAACTTTAAGATAAACCTGATCTCTTCAACTTTCATTTAGTAAAAAGCAATATATCATTGTTAACTGTGGAAAAAAATAAACATCTCCAAGATGATTCGATATGCAAAGACATCTTCTATCCACCTACAATTTCTTAAACAATTATATCTACAAATAAGTTGGTGATTCAAGGTAAAACAGTACTAGTTTTGAAATCTTTAGATAATTGAACATTGTATTATATTGTAGATACTAATACTTATGGTGCATGCAATGACGACACCGATGACTGTCGTGATCCTCGCGCTCTACACAATATCTGCTCAGATCAAACCACAGCTATTTATTGTCGTAAATCCTGCAAACTTTGCAGTGAGTGTTTTTTCTTCCAAAGTAGAATTATTCAATGAAAATATATTGTTTGATAAGTCATCTGTTCATCTATTCGTTTTACATTTGACATTTTTTTCTAGGGAGCATACCAATCAACAGAGAAAAGGTACTATATTTGAAGCAAAATTATGATTATTTGTTTATACTGCATTTTTCACTCATATTTAGTTTATTGTTTTAACTTCTATGCATGTTATGTACTACATATGGAAAGTGACGCTGAATAATAAATACTTTAATTAGCGAGTTAAAAGCAGACAGTAAAACATCCATTAAACATTTCCATGTCATGATTGAAAATAAATTATTTTAATAAAATTGATATACTGAAAGGAAAAAAAACGCGGGGTAATTTTTTGGAGTGAAATAATTTTATTTCTCTACATGTATTTTCTAGTAATCTTATCTCATTTTGAAATCATCTTTAATGAAAATGTTACAAAAGTTCTATTTGATTTTGTCCTTTAACTCATGGGTTATTGAAACTCGTGTGATGATACCCCCCGGTAGTGAAAATTGAAATTTTCATAATCTTCAATGTCTGCTTCGTGCATCTGTCACAGCCTTGATTCTTCATTACATGGAGTCCAACTGTAATGTGTGTTTATCCTTTAAACAGTTATATTATTCTCAACATTCAACAAGGCGGCCTTTAATTAAAAGAGATCAGCTACGGCATTTCGAATCTTATCATCTAATCAGCCCCACAGATGTTCAATGAAAGCAAAATGATCTTGAAGGGGACCAGAGTCGAGTTAATTAAAGTGATTGTTTGCGATAATGTCTTGTCTTTATGGGGCCGGGGGTAAACGACCCGACAAAACTAGGCAAACGACACTCACATGCATCAGTGAAAAAAAAAAACTGACTTTAAGTAGACCAGCTCAAAAATCCCAATCATGCTATTGGTTTCTATCAGTTTAAGGATGTAATGATTTTGATAGCCTGCTGTATGAATAGCAGTCCTTAGACAGTGATTTAACAGGTGGAAGGATAAATAACCGATCTTGACGTGGCTCTATTAACGTCAACGTCATCATAACGGCTGATTGGAAACCATAAGAGATTCTTTTTGACGACGGGTAAGACGTTCAATGGGAGAAAAATTTACAAGCAGCTGCACACCAAAACCGTTCTGGCCTTTGTCCTTACTAAGGCAATGTAGAAGCTAGATCCCATAGAATTTCGGTCAATTGTAACAAGATTGCAAAAATTCGTACCTTTTAAATATTGAAATAATGTGCAAACATAAATTGCATTAAATAGTATAAAAAATCGTTGCCACTTTTTTGTGGTAAAATTGCAAAAGTGTTTGTCATTGTCGCTTCATTCCCTCTTGGCGAATCATGCATTTCACGGTTTAGTAATTACTAATACTGATATTAGTGCAAAGTAACTAAGATTCTTGTCTGACCAGTTTTGTAATTTTCAGTCATGCGATCAACAAAATGTCGAAGATAATATGTAACCCTAAGTTTCTTTTTCCTTTCAGTATATTTTGATTTCATGAATTTTATCTTGCATACGGAGTATATATATATCTCAGTTGATTCGATACGCAAGAGCTTGTTCTACGTATGAACAATTTCTAAGTTAATGAAACAAGAATATCAGCAGTTTCATTTAATGTCATCATTTCGTAAGTTCTATGGTCTAAACAATGACCTTGTCAGCAAATACAATTTATCATTGAGTCTAATGCTGACTGACGTTTTTCATACCAATTATTAGTCTATTATTTATACACTGAATTGGCGATGAATTTTTTCCGTTATTTTACGATCATGACAATGAGCACACCGCTGGTGTGACCGGTCGGCAGGGGATGCTCACTCTTCCATGGCACCTGATCCCATCTCTGATGTTTCAGAGGTCCAAGTTTACTCTGCTCTTATTTTGTTTTGTTTTATGGACTTTGAGATTGTTCGTTATCTCTCTATCCTTATCTTAAAATCATTACCATAGTCAATAAATATTTCAGGAATTATTTAGCAGACCATCACCCCAAAATTCTTCCATTTATACATGTTCCCCTGGTGTTGAGTGTCACATGTTGCTTTACATGTATAGTGGAGATAACGAGTCGTGGTAAGTCAGTTTTTATCAAAGAGTCACGAATATAGATGATTGATTGTATATTGTTTAACGTCCCTCTCGAGAACTTTTTACTCATATGGAGACGTCACCATATGCCGGAGAAGAGCTTCAAATTTTAACCTTTACCCGGCACTCAGGGTCATTGAGTAGTGAAGGATCTTTATCGTACCAACCCCTGTCACTGACACGGGGCCTCGGTTTTTAAGGATGAGTCCAGCAACTTTCACTTCACGTGCCGAGTGCATGGCGAAGGAACAGTTTCTACCCATTTTTGGGAGTTGAACAACGTTCAATCTCCCATGGTCATCACGTATTTAAAATGCGCAGTAATTTGTGTTGATTATATAGAGCCGAAAGCGAGGTTACTGTGTCGACCAATTTACTCCGATGATATTCAACAGAAAACATGCATAAACATCTGCCACAAATAGTTCATGTCATTTTCTCCTGAATTGATCTAATTCTTATAATTTGAAATGTAAGTAATCGTAATGATAGAGTAATTTTATTTTGAACATTAAATTTCGTTCAAAGTAAAACTAAATTATAAAGAACATCAAAAGTTTTTCGTAATGGAACTGATTTTTAGTGTAGCGTCATCTATAAACACTGAAAGAGATACGAATGACAACTCTACATACTGACGGCAAGGGGTAAATCTAGTCTTCTCGACGCCCGACTCCCGATGGTCCCGGATTTTGGATTTTTAGCAATTTCTTTTTTACCGGTGCACAGAATTTATTAACAATTTTCATGAACATTTTCTTGGTTTAAATGAATTCATTAAAGCATAAAAACTTTAGGAAACATGCGTATTTATTACGAAATCAGCAGTATCACCTGCAAAAAACCGGTAAATCTAGTACTCTGTTATAAATGTAAAAACCAAAAATGGACACCGATGTTTTCGTAGAATCGCGATTAAAAGCAACAAAATGAATTATATTTTTTTTAATAAAAGGAAAACGTTATTTACGTACCAGATAATTTGAACGCACACAAACTCTCACGTATACCACTGTTTTCATGTTTCACAATATAAAAAAAATTGAGTTCTGACGTACTCCATGTATAATGCTCGTGTAATTAAAATACATTAATATTAACAGAGAAGTTTTATATAACAAATCTGCTCTTAAAAGGATGCTGTGTGAAAATCCACATTTTATCAACATTGATATCATTCCTGTGAAACTGAAATTTTCATTACACATTGGTAAAGGTGCCAAGGAAAAATAAATTACAAATTTGTAGATGAACTAGAGGTACTGTGAGCAGTGAATAATATACTCAACAAAAAAAGAAACGCATATTGCTTTACTCGTCAAAGAAATTTTTCAAATGTACATGGAACAACTATCTTTTATATCATTGGATACCTGTGACCTATTTAAAGGAAAACATGGGGTTTTAAAACCCAAGTATTGAATTATCTCCCTTGATTAAGCATGTTTGTGAAAGTAG
Source organism: Saccostrea cuccullata (assembly GCF_032062105.1). Lineage (NCBI taxonomy): Eukaryota > Metazoa > Mollusca > Bivalvia > Ostreida > Ostreidae > Saccostrea > Saccostrea cuccullata. Next base: position 76,033 of record NW_026939842.1, read on the forward strand.
TGTTTTTCTTGATATCTTCTGAATCGGACGTCTATTTTCGTTGATATTTTGGATTTAGAGAAACTTTTAACACTCCTATTAAACCCATATTCAAGATTTGATTGCAGTGTTGATGCTGCAATGCCACGCCGAAACAAAGATGAACACAACCAGACTAACGATGATACTAAACGGAGCTACGCAACAGGAAGTTGCAACTGCATTTGGAATACATCAATGGGCTTTGCAGGCGTTAAACTATCGTCGGAAGACCAAGAATTAGCCGTCCGCAGGTAACCACACCCAGGCAGGACCGTCTGACCCCCCCCCCCCCTTCAGCACCTCACGCGATTCAGAACTTGCTGTAAAAACTGCTTCTACAATTGCTGGATGAAAAAATCAGCATAAAAGTGCATAAATTGTTCGCAAGAGACTGATGAGCTGGTATTCGTGCACGACATCCGTACATTGGAAATCCACTAGCGCTTAGACGTCGCAAAGGACATATGGATTGGTTTAGACGGTGTGCCCCAAGAATCTGGAGGCTTCAACGATGACATAAACTTCACTTTTCTACTCGCAACACATGATATGTTTCAATTTCATCAAAACCCTCTAAAATTACTTTTAAAAAATAAGGATTTAACTGAAAACTTAGATTATCATGTTTAATCTGAATATGCGTTTCTTTTTTTGTTGAGTATATAAATGTTCAACCGCCTCTAATATGAATATAATAGCAATGTCCATGTTTTGTAATGGGAAACCCAAAATATGTATAGGATAAAAAAGTAACAGAAGGTGCACAACGGTAATATGTAATAAAGATTCTCTAAATAATTTCATTCAGTGGTGTAAGAGGAGTTGCGGATAAGAAATGGGTATACCTAAAGCGTATCCAACAGATGGACGGACATCCCGATGAATAAATACCCTCCCGCTTTTCAAGCAGGGGGTATAAAAAGGACTAATGTAGTCAGGCAAGCATTATGGCTCATGCAATTTTTTTGCTATTCAATGTCTTTGAATGTCTTTCTCAAAATTGTCACAATATAAAAAATCTGAAACAGTTGTTTGTATTTGAAATAATAATATTGTTCACTCACTTAAGCTCCAGATTTTTTTGTACACCATGTTCAACTCCCATAAGTACTTTCAGTACTTTGATTTATTGACTTAGGTCAGTCGCGGCCGAGATAAGAACACACGACCTCCTGATCACGGAGCTACCGTAAACGGTGTCACGAATATAGAACTTTTTATCAATGAAAACAATCAAAACAAGAACTACATGTAATAATTGTTTAAACGCGTCAAGATTGCATTAGGTTCCTGAAATACGAGTAGATAGTTACAGCTATCTTCTGCATGATAATACTAAAATTCTGTTTATACATATTTTCACATTCACTTATTTTTTTGCCATGTATACCATTTTATTTGATATAGAATTTCACACACAGGTGTAGTATTTTTCTTATTTTATTTTTAGGACTCATTTGATACCCTGAAAACAAAAACAGAACTTATGTTGTACGTGTAGATATATATTTTTATTTGTTGTTTTACTACCAGTCCAAGTGTCTCCGTCCTGCCTACCGCTGACATCACAGTACATATCTTTAACAACTATAACGGCGACAGGTGCTCAGTTGACATCCTTATCAAACCTTTTAGTAGTCATCCGGGACAACTGGTAAACCTGTGTGTAAAAGCATCATCACATGACTCTAAGTAAGGAACATCTGAATATATTTGCTATAATGGGTTAAATTCATTATTTACTTTTCATATAACATATAATTGGAAAGCATTGTTAAGTCAAATATATGATTAATATAAAGAGTGATAGATACTGTTAAAAAACTAAAAACAATTTTAATAGTATCAAAACCAATTTTCTCCAAACAGACGTTTACATAAATATTGCAATTTTACATATTAATGCAGAAGATACTTTTATTTCTATATTTATTTACTTTGAACTTTTTTAGGATATTTATATATTAAGCACATCTCATTATGTTTTGATTTCAATTAGACTATCGGAGATGAGATGTTATGCTGTTGAGTACGAAGAACACAGTAAGTTGGAGGTTCAAGGTTTAAGCGAAACAGTTATAATAATCACATGTGCAATAATATTAAAAAGTTTTTTTTTAATTTGTGTTTTAATTTAACAATATATTTTTTTCAAAAGGTTTAAATGGTTTCAAGGTCACTCTCTTCCTTGTAATGTGTGTGAAATAAAAAAATAAATTGATCTATAGTTTGTTTCATCTTTTCAACAATTGTATATTCTTTTGTTACAAAAAAGACGCTGTTCAGATCCAGTCTTACAGATTATCTTCCCACAGGACCTCTTTAATCGTTATATAGTCAGGGTTCTCCATGAGCAGTTTTACTGTGTTGCTCCCGACACAGTAAAATTTTCTCCGACACAGTAACGGTTCAAATTTTATGCGTGCGACACAGTAAAAATTTTGCCGACTACAGGAAGATCTGTGAAAATCAGAAAACCCAAACATATAAATTCTCTCTAATGGACACTTTAATCAAACAATTCTACTGTCTTTCAATTCTAACGGATAGAGCACTTAATTAGGGCTTTCAATTAAACCAATTATCTTATCATAATTAAAACAAAAACAAATAATTTGTTATCAATAATAACGGTTAATTGGTAGTGCATTAAAAATACATATTCAATTTTTAAAAAATATTTAAATTTTATTTTATAGAGCCAGAATTTATGTTTTGAACAATTGATGTAAATATATTTGGTTTAAATTAATTTTAAGGTTAAAAATAATAGAAGTTTTTTTCTTCCTTGTAATTTGATGTGATAAATATAAAATTTACTTTAAATTGATCTATAACCAGAATTTCCATGCTTTTAGAACATGCGTTTTTGCTTTTATCAATATATACGACCATAACATTTGTGTAACGAATTAGTGATTTCAAAAAAAAGTGTGTGCATGTATTCTTTTGTAATTATAATGAATAATGATTCATCTTCCGCGAAAATACCGAAATTTTAATCGTTACTCTGCAACACAGTAACATTTCAAATTTACTACAGTATATATTTTTTGACATATATTTTTATTTTTCGAACCTCCAGGGTCACTCCAAGAATCTTTGAATTTCCCAGAAACAACAACAGCAATGAGACAACGGACAATAAACACAGACTTGGGAAATGTGTTTGGGTGATTTTGCACGCATTAAACATGTTAAAAGAAATCAGATAAAGAATCGTTTATAAATGAGATTTGTTCTATGTTTTTACTTTTCTTGTAATAATCAAGAATCATAATAAAATGAGATAATCATATCTCATAAGCATATTAACTTTATGTTTATTATTCTTCTCACTTGGGTATTACTTTTGCCATTACGTAAACTTCTTGAGTTAGCTGTCGTTCTTCCCAAACATTTTTGTTCATTGGCCGTCTTCTTGTAACTGGATGCTGAATAGTTTAAAATAAAAAAAGCATGTACCTGACAACTGGTAACTAGGCATAACTATCAATCATTTTAAGGAAATATAGGCATCACATCGGGTAAAGAAAGAAAGATTTTTCCCGGCATTTTAGTACTGTACTTATGATTAACAGCTTCAAAACCTTGAAAACCCAAAATATTGTTAAAATTTTATTTAAAATGCAACATTTTGAACTCTGTTAAGAGGGCTAAAAAGCAACTTCCGGTAGTGGAAAGAAATTCTTTCAACCGTTAAATAATTGATTTGGTAAAGTAAAAGATGTCCTAACTTTTTTGGTACATAGTTTAACCTGTATATAATTTTCACCCTAAGTTTAGGGTGTTGCCTTTGTATTGACGGTGAGTATATATATCTAGTCGGATTTTTTTCAGATAATTATGATTCTACCTTGGCAAACATATAATTTCCCCAAACATGCCTTTGATTTATATGTTAAGGAAACTCAAAGCAAAGTCACTATAGTTTTACGATTTTAAACAGAATGATTCTAGCTATTAGCATTTCCTAAATTATATTTCTGTTGTATAAAAAAAAATGATGAGTCATATTGAAGAATGAAGATAACCAAAAATTAACATCCAAAGCCTATTTAATCAGTTAATCTTGCAAGCAGAACATCTTAGGTAGTAATTTTAAATAAAAGAAGAAATGAAATTACAGTTTGAGTTACGACCTAACTGCATAGTTCCTTGTTTCCGAACAGGATATACCTAAAAACAGCACCAATCGTATTGTTCAATTTTCTTATAGTTACTTAATTCCATTGTTGGACTTCCTTCTATCATTCTCTTTTTTCATAAAGATGAAGTCCGTAGGCGTGTGACCATTTGTAATTTTGGTTATACAAAAGTGACTGGTGTGGAAAGAATATGCAATGGAGTTCATGCAAAAAGACATGTTGTGGAAACTGTGTGCAGAGTTTTCTTGCCATCGTTACTGAATTAGCTCCCCATATATTTGGATTATAGGATTTATAACTATCGATCCAAATGTTAACAAATGTTGCATTTTTTCCTGCAATTATTAATGCACTACCCGTTGATCCATCCTGTGCGTTCCCCATGGTGCATTCATTGCTTCTGAATTTGTTTAACGATCTGAGGACGTATTGGTCTGTATCAAGGTATACACCGCCGTATTCTAGAAAAAGCAAACAGAAAGTTAATTTCTAAACGTTTAATACTGTAAATCAACTTTTTCGCAAGGTTCGCGAGAGCTACATCAATGCGAATTTTCTCACCGTTAACCGGTCCTTAAAGTCTCCGTCTCAATTAACAACAGTTAGGCTTTTCAACTAATTTTTCAAGTTACACATTCGGTAAAAACAATTCATAGATAGACGTATAGGTACATGAAATTATCAAAACGTTAATAACTTTTGAATACCTTTAGTTAAATCATTATAAAATCAAATTATTTATAATTGACTTGTATGATGTTGTGTTTTAAGGACAGGTAACTCGGGTATAAAAAATGACCAACTAAGTGCCAATTTATGAGTTATCGTTTATAGGAATGGCATATAGGCTGCTTCAGCATTGGTATTGTTATTGTACACGAAAGTGTTGACCAAAAGAAGGAGAATGTCTTACTTTATCTGAAATAAAAAGGTCAAATGAATGGGGAACAGACTCTATTCAATATTTTTAACTCTCTTTGACGATTGTTATGAAGAAAATATATATAAGGTGATGTTTTTTGCGTGTGCACTTTTGTGCTTCCTATATAACTATATATATTTTTACAAATAAATGCAACAATTAATCATCTTATTTGTGCTACTTAACACGAAGAAGAACGACCGAATATAAAAATTTAATTAGGTTAGAATTAAAACGGAGGAAAGATTTCACTTTTTTTGTTTTAATTAAAAATTTTACTTATATGTAATTAAACGGTGTCCGCAACTATATTGTAAACTAGTTTAACATTAGTGCTAAACTTTAAAACCATTTGATTCTACTGGCAGCAACGAAACACTTGGAAAATTCTACGAACTGACTTGTGTATAAACAGTTAGATACCTCCGACCTGCTCTAAACAAACCAGCAATGAGTTATCGTTCATAAGAGCGAACCCTAGCGGTAGTTGAAAGGCCTGCAACAGTTCAAAATAGGCTTGTTCGCTAAAATTAATCGCCGCGAACTACCTCCCCACCTTGGTAAATTGCGATATAAAGTCGTCGTGAATAAAAGTTGTTTTTCAGTGTTTCAATACATATATTTTATACATTTTTACGTGAATAAATTCTAAAGAAAATAATAGGAAAAAAGGGTTGGTACCTTTCAATATTTTAAGTCTCAAGATGTCAGACTTTTGTTGCACCCAATGAATTTTCTTTCCTGCAATTTGGAATGGTGGTATAACTTTTACAAACACGATGTTTTAAATAATTTTTTTAAGTACATCCCACCATTTTCCAAAAGGTAAAACGTCATAATAAAGAAATAATAGACAAGGATTTTGGTTTTTGTGCGTGCTATAAAAGCTCACAAAATAAATAAACTCAAACTCGTGCTTTCCAAGCCATATGTAATGAACAATGTTTGGGACAGTGAAATTGTCTGTGCAGAATCTGCTGATAAGTCTTTTCAGACATTTATCTGGAAACTTAAATACAGGAATATCTTTTAAATGATTCTTGAAATCGAGATGCACATCATTGTCGGAGCATTTAGGAATCAGCTGTTTTTCTTCTTCTTTTGACTTCGAGAAAATAATTTCATTCAAATCTACGCAAGGAACGGTAGAACGAAATTGCCAGTCCGATCCCCCAATTGGTGTAAAATCTGAAAAAAATGATGACATCTCATAGTCAACATAAAAATAATGAGTTCACCCTTTCCCTAGTGTCTTTCTAATAGTTATTCATTATATTCTTTTTCATCAACAGTATTATCAATATACATAATTACATGGATTTTTATTATTATTTTTTTGCTTTGTTTTGCAATTATGGTGAATGCTATTTAAAATCTACCTTACTAAAACAATTTTATCTACTGATATTACTTTAAAATCCATTGTCTAAAGTACACGTACATGTATACTTACTCGCAAATGTATACTTACTTAAAAATACATCGTTATTTTTCTTCCTGTGCTGAAGATAAAACTTTTTAGTTTCAACATCACAGGAATCTTCTTTGTATTTAACTGACGGTTTATTGGTAATATTGACTGCTTTTACTCTCAACGTTGTTTCGTTTTTGAAAAACTGTTGATTTTTCAGAGGGTACTGTTTATTAATATGTAGCATAGGGTTGCGAACGATATTTCTTTCAAATTTCTTTTCCATGTAGGTAATGATTAAAAGAAAAGTAAATCCAAGAAGCAGGTATAGCATGCTAGAATAAAGAAAAAATTAATAAGTATAGTATCTATGAAGAGTTCATAAATGAATAGATTCTAACATCTTCCCCATTTATTACCATCACCATAAAGTTTTTTAAATAAACCATTAGTGCTTCTGTACTGTATGTAATCATTATTGAAACTCTTACATTTTCCTCTCTTGGTCTTTGAAGATCCCTATATGACAAACTGTTTTTGTCTCATTTCTATGTATGTATTACTTAAAAGTCCATCTGACCTTTAAGACGATGAAAGTACTTTTTGTATTATAAAATTTCTTGCTTAAATTACTTATTTTACAATTTTGAAAGAGACATTTTTACTCTTCATAACAAGCATATAGTTTGTATAAATAATACACAGGGGCAGAGACGATTTTTAAAGAACTGATTATTTTCCCTGTATATTTGCGACACCTCCGACTTAACACCAGAACCCCTGACCCTGGGGCAACGAAATTTACAATTGTAAAAGAGCCACCCTTGCTCATCATATCTTTGCATTATGTTTGTTAAAATAATACACAGGACCATAGAAAAACAATTTCAAATAAATAATGCACTTATTCTATATGCTCTACATTGCCCCGCCCTAGCACTAGGACCCCTGACCCTGGGGCCATGAATTTCACAACTTTAGTAGAGAACTCAATGCTTTTCACATTTATGTCACCAGTTTGACTGCTGGATGTCCAGGATTAAAAGAAGATTTTTAAAAAATGCATTAATTTAACTGGCTTTGGCCCCATCCCTCAGGCTCCAGGGGGCAGGGACCATGAAATTTACAATTTTTGTTTCCCTTCACGCATAGATGCTATATGTCAAAATTTTATTGAATGTGGCTCAGTGGTGTATGAGAAAAAGATAAATATGTTCCAAAGTTAACGACGAATCGACGACAAACAAAAACTTATACGCAGCACTGTTAAGGCCTACTATGAAGAAATCAATGGAATATAGACGTGAAAAAAACGGGAACTCTTTAAAACTGAATTTATTTTTATATCATTACATAGCTTAAATGCTTACTGAAATAACATAGTGTACCCCACGCTGTTCTGTTCTACGTTTGGTCCCATCAATGGATAGTCATGTGATAAATGCATAGTATGTGTATTGAATCGAGGTCATAAACAAATTTCAATTATGCAAGGGCATACTTTGTACTTTCTGAAAAGTGCTGCTGCTTTAAAAAGAATTTGCATTTTATTAGTTAAAATTTCAAGTAAATATGTCCTTGTCAAAATATGTTTGACCTTTACCAAGTTTTTTATGTCCTTAATAAGTCACACTCTAGATTTAAAGAAAGCAGCAGCACTTTTCAAGTTAAGAAAATCATGCTTTATTTATATTTAAAAAATGACTAACATCTATTAAGTGTATGCCCTTGCGAAAACGCGATTTAATAAGTCACCTCGATGTTACACATGCCAAACCTGTACAAATAAACAAGGTAAAATTAATTACTGTGCTGTGACTTTCAACTCGACATTTAGATATATCGACGACGTATTGTCAATTAACAATGGCAATTTCCATTCCTACGTCGATACGATATATCCTGGTAAGCTTGAGATAAAAGATACCACAGCATCTGACACATCTGTTTCAAACTTGGATATTTAACTTGAAAAAAGACGTTAATGGTTATCTAACAACAAAGCTATATGATAAACGTGATGACTTTAACTATTCTATCGTCAGCTTCCGTTACTTATGCAGCAATATACCTTCATCACCTACATACGAAGTATACATATCTCAGCTGATTCGATACGCAAGAGGATGCTCTGCTTATATGAACAATTTCTAAAACGAGGTAAATTATTGACAAGCAAGTTGATGAAACAAGAATATCAACAGTCTCGCTTAAAGTCAACATTTCCTAAGTTCTATGGTCGTTACAATGACCTTGTCAGCAAATATAATTTAACATTGAGTCAGATGCTGACTGACGTTTTTCATACTAATTGTTAGTCCATTATTTATATACTGAATTGACGACGGATTTTCCGTTATTTCCTGATCATGACAAGGAGGACACGGCGGGTGTGACCGGTCAGCAGGGGATGCTCACTGCTCCATGGCACCTGATCCCACCTCTGATGTTTTGGAGGTTCGTGTTTGCTCTGTTTCTGTTTTGTATTATTTTAATGACTTTGAGATTACATACTGTTCCTTATCTTCATATCCTCGCTAATCATAGAATAATAGCACTAAACACCTTTAGCAGTAAAGGTTTTACATTGATTTTAATAGCCTATCTAAAATCTGTCAATAATATTCTGTTTAATAATAAAATTCATTTTACATTGTGAAAAATATACTTGATCTGCCATTCACTTCACATAAATTACGTCATTTTTACCAAATTGACGTCATGTCGTCATGTCGACAAGTTTGCTGCGATCAGTGATTTGTTTATAAACTGTTGTCTGGGATTTAACTAGCAATTAGTCTTAATGCATTGATAAGTTTTGATGTTGGTTATGCTAATTAAGGAATGAAGCTTATTTCAACTTATATTATACGATATAACATAACTTGCGAAGCGGTTTATAAAAAAGCGTAAATTTTGTTATATCGTATAATATAAGTTGAAATAAGCTTCATTCCTTGTAATTTAATTTCAGTGCAGACAATGAGACAATTTTCCCCCCAGAATAAGGCTTCACTTTGATTAAATTTTAAAAGTAACGTCAAGCGGAGTAATACGTTTTTTGACGTAATTCATTGTGACGTAGGCAAGTTATGTTATACAAAATGGATAAAACCTTTTATCTAATCAAATGACGTGTTACAAGTAAAATTAAATTATTACAGTTTAAAATTGCAAATTATTTAGTTTTTTGGTGTTATGAGGAATACTAAATGTACCTATTGTTGTGAGACAGTAAACATTCCCCGTATAAATTTGGCCCCGTCCCCTTTTTCAATCCTTAACAATGCTGCGTAGTAATAAAAAGACTAAAACGACAATGCCATTTAGAATAGCTACATCGGGAACAGGTTTTCATTTTTCTTTTGATTTTAAGTCAGAGTGGTTCAACATTAAAGTCAATCAATTGCTGGAAGACTACACGTCTATTTCTTACGAAAAAAATCATTGAAGACACAAATACCTTTACATCTAGAATAAAAGATCTATAAATTATGAAACATCAGTGATGCAGAAAAGATCATCGTTCCGTTAAGCAATATATTAACTACAGTCCAAGAAGTCAGTTATGCCAGATAATCGGTCACTTTATTATCTCCAAATTCAAAGCTGACTTGGTAAAAGTGACTTTCACTAAAATTGTTTATATTATGGTTTGTTATTTTTCCATTAATCGTGAGGTTCAAAAATCAGACTGAGTGCACATCAGCAATTTAATACCAAATACTTAACAAAACTATGCTATCATTTAGGTACATAAAACAGGAAATCAATCCAAATCAAAGAATTATATAAACAGCTTTCTCAAAAAACTTACCCTTTTGCAATTGGTGTGAAAAACTCCTTGCTGATTTCTGAGTGCATCTTGTGTGTCTTTAACGGAAAATAATATGATGATATAAATTGTTGTTATCATTAAAATTGTACACAAAAAAATCAAAACATCATTTAATCTAAAAAGCATAATTTTTTCAGAATACAAAAACACATGAATAACGTAACGCAAACGTCATATCTGTATATTTGGGCCATTGTAATTAAGCAATTAATGTTGGGCCAACGGTAATTTGCGGTCATCGGCCTTTAATCAAACCAACTTGTTGGCTTATTGTTGGGCCAATGTAGCAGTTAATATTGGGCCACTGTTGGGCCAATGTATTCTTTCAATATTGGGCAAACGTCATTTTTGTACAGTTGGGCCATTTTAGGCAATTAATGTTGGGCCAACGGTAATTTTCTCATCAGCCCTTTATCAGACCAACTTGTTGGGTTATTGTTGGACCAACGAACGGATATTATTGAGCCATTGTTGGGCCACTTATTCTTCCAATATTAGACAAACATCATTTTAGGGCCAACGTTGGTTTGTATCTTATTGGCTCTCTATCAGGACAATTCATTTGCTCATCACTGGTTGGCCATTTGTTCTCAAAATTGAATAACAAACTATTTATAATAAGGTTATACTAGTTTTGTAGTGCAGTTTAATGATAAAAGCCCTTTAATATCATATATGCTAGATTAATGCATATTCACAATGCTTCATAGAATTACCAACCATAAGTATTGCATTGTAAGTAGCTCTACATTAATTAAAAAAACTGAGGAAAAAGAAATCAAAATATAAAATTTAATTATTACATACTAGTATTTTATTGCTCAGTTCATGAAGAAAACATTAATAAAGAACAAAAGGTTGATACTCACTTATGCGATTCATGTAGGGTTACATGACTGTATTACAGTATACTCCCTCTCTGATGTAAATGCACAAGTTCAGTTAATTGCAGTATCAATAAGCACGTCTAAAAAAATAAAACCCTCCTGTTCTAAAAATACTACTACAATGAATTCGGCCATTTTGTTTACTAAAACAAAAAATGTTTCCGGCATCTGCATCGTGTTTGTTACCGACAAACAGACACAGAAAAGGGTAAAACTACGGGTTTGTCACAGTATAAACAGAATAAAGTCAGGCACTGCCATTTTCCATCTGATCCCTCTCCTAAGTCTCCTCTTCTCTCGCCCGAGTCTCCACCTCCCCCTTCTTTTCTTCTCTGTCCGTTTCTTCCTCCCCCATCCTTGTCCTTGGCATACCTTAGCCATTCTTTGATTGTGTTCTCAATGTCTTTTTAGAATCTCCAGTAGCACTAAAATTGTAGTATTTGGTACTTAATACATTTGTTACTTTTCTCAGTAAAGAGTAAACGTACGATTAAATTTACAAGTATATATCACTATATGTTTAAGCTGTCAATTAAGGAATAACTGTCTTTTTTGTTTCATTCTGTGATCAAGCAATTAGCCTGTGTGATGAAGGCATTTATGCATAAAATTTCTACGCTTGGTCATCAACATCACACCGATTTTCAGTTTAATGTTGCTCCATATAAATCATTATTCAAAGTAAAATACATGTATAGAAACTTTGTCGGTACACTGAACAAATTTCAAATGAAAGAACCCAATTTATGTTTTTGTACTGAATAAATTTTGTTTTAACTTCAGCATGTTCAACATTTTTATCATGTGCTCGACAGTGTTGACACGACAGCACCTGACCTCTGCACTTCCCCGTGTCTGATTTACACAGATTTGTACACTATATCGTTTAAACTAAACGTAAATTAAGCTGTGTCGAAGCAAACATATCATAAATACTTACAAAGTGGATGCAGATATGCAAGGTGTCAGTCTCATTACGCTCGTGTCAGATTAAAAATGGCGCGGATATTACAAGTAGCCCGAATGTTGTCTACCCATGATGATCATCCAGATTCTTGGTATATTGGGCCCCAACAAATATTTTCTCTCATGATAATAGTTTTATGATATAACGCCAACAGTTAGCCCAACATAGGTCCCATTATACATAACCAACTATCAATGTTGCTGGACCATCGTTGGCCCAATAATGGTAACCCAACAGCGATAACACAACCATAATGTAAGATTAGAACAACGATGTTCTGCTATCTGGGTTGACAAACACGTGAGTTATGATATCTATAAATTCACCTAATATACACGTAATATATTTAGATTTCATTTATAGTAGTGACACATTGAAAGTTCGTAATACATGATGTAAATATTTACCGGACATTTTTTTGAAAAAAGAGATTATGTTAGATCTTTATTACGCTCAGAATTATAGAGCGAGTATGATTTAATCAGAATAAAAAAAAATAAAATGACAAATAATAATTGTTCTCCCGATAAGAAAATATTAATATACCCCCCTACCTTACATACACACATTAATTAAAATTAAAAATATTCAAAAAAAATTTCTAAATGTTTAAAGATAAATAAATAAAGGAAAAGCGAAGACTGAGAGAGAGAGAGAGCGAGATCATAACTGTAAACTCTCATCGTTAGACTAGATTTTAATAATAAAGACTGATGATTTTTTGTTAAATTTCTATGAGTCGTCATCCCAAGTCTATACTCGAATTGCTTTCTTTAAGCCTGAAGCTTTTTTGTTCAAATAATATACATGGCGATGTACATGCACATTGGATTTGTTTTCATTCCCAATTAAGATCAATAGTTTTGATGTGAATTTTGATTAATTTGAAGGAACATGTAAATTGCGACAATGGAAATAAAATAATTGAGTAATTGGCACGCACACGTACGCTTGTACATATTCTTGTACTGTATCTTTAGATAATGAAATTATACAATATGTCAAACACCAGTTATTTTTCTTTTCTCCTCTTTTTTAAAGTAAAAATCGTAATGCCAATTATTATCTTTTTTTTACGCATTGACCGATATATTTACCCAAATTTATATTTATCAATGGACTTTGTACTTGTATAAAAAAAACTAAAGAAAATAAATAGGTAAATATTCATGTAACATTCTATAGCTACCTGGAAAACCAAAATACATGATTTATTAATTGCTTTGATAAAAAAAAGAAAATGATTAAATACTAGTATAACATACAGCCCGGAGAATTAAAATAAATGAATATAAAATAGTGTTTTAATTATCATAATAGATTTACACTGTACATTCACAGGTTTTGCTTGTATATATAATTCATGGATTTACATCGCATAAAATCATACATTCCATCTTTTATACCAATCGACAGATCAATATGCCATTTGATTGGTCGAAGGTTAATCGCTAATCCTGATTAACAGCTCTGCAAAGAAATACCCAACGCGCGTTAGCTTTCTGGGACCTCTACTGAATTTGTGGTTCGCTTTCTGGTTTGCTTCGGGTTCGCTTGGGATCCGCTATGGGTTCACTCGGGGTCAGCCCTAGCAGACCCCGATCGAACCCGAAGCGGACCGAGAGAGCGAACCCGGGGTGCGCTCCGGGTTCGCTTTCTGTTAGATTGTGTCCGGTCGGTACTGTAACTTCGTTAAATGATTTAGGAGAGACAGAAAATGACCAATCAAAATCTTATAAATGAATTTTTTTCGAACAATACAAATTGTTATCATTTTAGCAGATGAAGACTAGATTGCAAATCCCCAAAGAAACTGATACAATACAGCTTGAATAAAAGTCAAAGCTATCAAACCCCTTTCACGTGAGTCCATTATATAGAGTATGCTTATTTTACATTTACACCTACAATATGAAACGTGAAGTATTTTGGTAAGCAATAGATTTATATAATGTCATGAGAATTGCTGCTAATTTAAACATTACATTTAGTCAGTCATTTTGCGTATGAACAAAAGGCCCAAGGACCACATCGCTCACCTGAGCACATTGGCTAGGAAAAAGCACAAATCATATCAGAATTGAAAAGTTTAAATACCTTTTCTGTTCTTGGGATTTTTCCCTTTATTTTTCTATGTAAAACGATGCTCCACTATTGTGGCCCCACCCTACCCTTGGGAGTTATGATTTGAACATATTTAAATCTACACTACCTGAGAATGCTTCCAAATCATGGCTTTGCTATTCTTGAGAAGAAGATTTCTTTTAATATATTTTAATGTAAAACTTGGATCCCCCATTGTGGCCCCACCCTATCAATGGGGGTTATGATTTGAACAAACTAGAATGTTTACTACCGTAGGATAATTCCATATAAAATCACTAATCATGGCTTTGATATACTTGAGAAGATTTTAAAAGATTTCCCTATGTAAAACTTTGATCGGCCATTTTGGCCCCACCATTCCCCCGGGGGTCATGATTTGAACAAATTTGAATCTACACTACCTGAGGATGATTTCACTTTTCCTGTCTCAATGGTTCTTGAGAAGAAGATTTTTAAATATTTTTCCTATATATTACTATTTGTGGGCCCACCCTTACCCCGGGGATCATGATTTGAACAAATTTAAATCTACATTAAATGAAACTTAGGGTTATTCCACATGAGTTTCATCTTTCCTGGCCCAGTGGTTCTTGAGAAAAAGATTTTTAAAGATTTTTCCTAGATACTCCTATATAAAACTTTGATCAGCCATTGTGGCCCAACCCTACCCCCGGGGGTCATGATTTGAAAAAAAAAACTTGTATCTACACCATCTGAGGATGCTTCCATATGAGTTTCATTTTTCCTGGTCCAGTGGTTCTTGAGAGGAAGATTTTTTAAAAATGATATTAATTTTTCACTAATTCATAAATATATCCCCTTGGAAGAGGGCGTGGCCCTTCATTTGAACAAAATTGAATCCCCTTTACCTAAGAATACTTTGTAGCAAGTTTCGTTGAAATTGGCTCATTTGTTCTTGAGAAGAAGATAAAAATGTGAAAAGTCAACGATGACGACGACGACAACGACGACAGACAACGAACAAATTTTGATCATAAAAGCTTACTTGAGCCTTCGGCTCAGGTGAGCTAATTAAATTTGCACCTGATGTACGTGCATTTTAACCCATGTGAGTCGTTGAAAATCTACAAGCATGTGCATGTATTGATATTGTCTACATAATATTACAATTACTATGTAAAAAAGGCATTACATAGAAAAACAATCGTCTGTTTTGACGATAGGTTATAATAAAATTAAATGTAGTAACAATACGAAATTGTGAAGGGGCACTACAGGGAGTTGAAGGAAGATACATACATACGAGAATCGATCCAAAAGTAATGTCACAACTGCTATAAAAGCTTATATATACATGTATAATAAAATGTTATCAATAAAATTTTACAAAATAAAACCTCTTCAGTTTTACTTTTGCGGTAAAAAAAACAATATTAGATTAAACACCCTGGTAGCATACTTTTTAAAAATATTAATTTAAACTCACCGTTGGCTTTTGTCGATTGCCGCAAAGCAAATTGCAGGAATGTTGTGATGTTAATATTCGGCACTTATTCTTAGTTCATTCGCTTGCCTTTTTTTAAAACTTTCATATGCTTCTTTTTTATAATGTTTACAGCCAGTTTGCTTAAAACTGGCTTTGGATTGTAAAATTAAATTATATAAACTTTGTCCAAGGTATATTAAGAAATCCATTCTTTTGGGTGCAAATTTTATGCAACTTCAAATTCAAAATCATTCTTTAAGAAAAACGTTTTAATGACGTCGACGCATTCTTGCTGTACGGAAATACACGTAGACTTGGGCCTAAACGTTTAGTTATTTTCATGTTTTATGAAGTATTACATATATCTGAATAAAATGTAGGGGCAAAAGTCGAAATAGATTGAGGTATAAAAAAAATTTCTTTTAAAAACTGTCAGTCATTAAATATGTTATAATAGTTATGACTAGTGTTGGCAACGAGTACCCGGTTAACCGGTTAACCGTCGAACGTTGCGAGTATCGGTTAGTAAAACTGCTATTCGGTTACTCGGATAAAATAAATTGTACATAGTCAAGGCATAGAAAATGAATGTTTTATAGATGTATACTAACTTACACATTTCCCTAATTTTAGGTACCGTTAGACTTGATCTAGTGCATGGTTGTAGTGAATCAAATTGTTTTGATTAGTTTTCACAGTTTATATAATTGATAGCTTTGATTGCTTGGGGTATACATATTTTGAAGGCCTGAGTTATAATTACCTCATTTGATAATTTAACGAGATGCCGCCGCAGACATAATAAGCTTGGGGTTGTAACAAAAGAACAGCTGATTCAAAATCTGTTAAATCACCTAGTAAGCATAAATTATTCGGAAACCAGCGATTTACTGGACACTCCACATATTAACTATTAATTATGGAGCATGTAAATAATTATTCTCCTTGATTGCGACATATTTGGGGGGCTGAAAAAGAAAGTGTAAGATGGTGATTGACGATGACGTATTTATTTGTCTTTGTGTGTCGAATTCCCTACTAATTTTCTTTATTTTAAAATCGTAAATCTTTGACGATATCGCATGTGTGTATTGTAAATATAATGTCCCTATATAGTATATTTGTGCATTACTACTACCGATAAGTATAGAATAAGATAAACAATAGATATCGATACTTTTACCAAAAATCATCCGAGTAACCGGGTACTCGATCGGAAGATGAAGCGAGTAACCGGTTACTAAAAATCGTCCGATTTGCCAACACTAGTTATGACCTTACTTCTAGATGAACTCTCGTATTTTCAAAAAAGCTTGGAAGGTGTCTTGTACCAAATACTGATTTTCACAGTTTTCTAGAACATGTGTAAATATCGCAAGTAGTTAAAATAGTAGCAGGGGAAAATTTTACATTTGCGTTTAATTTACACTTTGAAATAATATAGGTGCATTTCAGTGAGCTTATTAACATAAATTAACGATAGTGAACAAGGTCGTCCTTTTCTACATTCACTCCTAGATCCACTTTTGAGTATGATTTTGAAGTAATATCAATTTGCCTTTTCTGCAAAATGTGAGGATAACAAATAGAAGTCATGCCCTTTCTGCAAACTGTTAGGATAACTAATAGACATGCTCAAAGAACAATTTTAAATGTAGATTTTTGAGCAGAGTCCTCTTGAAAAAAAGCAAGGTGGCATGGGGAATTACTAGAGAAACCTTTTAAATGCAAATCATTGCTTTTATGACATTTGCTGGTAAATGTTAAGAATTCTGATGTTCTACAATGGGACTAAATACTACAGAAATTTCATCAAAAGATGTAAATATTTCTTAAATAACATTTACCTCATCATATTTGTTGAAGAACCTGTGAGGCAGAATCCGTTTGCAGTTTGAATATATGTAATGAAGCATAATATACGTCTTATTAACAAGATAAGATAGAAAGCAAGAGTTCACTTAGCTTTCAGGCATTTATTCACTACATTAAGATACCTGTAAGCTTTACAAGTCCTGTTTTATGCTGATCATAGTAACAAACCAACTGCAGTTCGGTTATGAATCAGAGATTACACTCCTATGTATTTCAACCTCTATAATTATGAAATCGTCTCCACTGACTTTTGTTGAGCTAGTTTTTTCGTTGTGAAACCAAAACCAGGAATTAAGGTGATCAGTGTAAATTAAAAATAAAACAGCCCTCCCTTCAAAGCGATAATCATGCCAAAAACAGTTTTACGTAAAGGTCTAGAGTTTTGAAATAAAAGTAAAATACACAAAGAAGAACTTTCCACTATCGAATGTGACTTCAAAAACCGAATTCTACATTTTCTCATAGGTTTATCAGAAATTGTAATGTATTAATTATCTTAGAATTCAAAAGAAATTTCATCGTAAGAAATACATGTAATTCAAGTTGGTAAGCTTACAAATAATATACATTAGCGTAGTAAATGTAATAATTAGAAGTTTGAATTTAGATTAACTTATTAACTCTTTACAACTTGCTGAACCGTTATGCAAAATACACTTAATGTTCATGTCATAGAAGTATGGCGTTATCTTTTCCCCGCAAGCACTTTATAGCGCGTGGTACAAGTTTTCTAAAGTTTAGCGTAAATAATATTATGATGTATTATTCTAATAAGAAAATAACTTTTCTTAGTTTATGGGGAATTAGCAAGGAAATTGGCATTAAAGTAAAGATTAAATGTACCTTTTCAAGTGCGTGAGAGGGTATATCCGGGATTTTGCGTTAGAAATAGGAAATGGTATATGTGTTAAAATGCGTAACTGCGGGGGAGGGGGTTAATGATACATGCTTTTAATCAGAATTCATAAGGCAGGAAATAAGTAAACTTGTAATTACATGTCTTTCTAGTATGAAAGATACCAACCTCAAAAGCTGTCATACTTAATCAAGATAATTCCATAAAGATTTTTAAAAAATAATTTAAAAATCACCACAGCGATAAAAAAAATTAACATATCTTTAGGTTCTAGTAAAATTGAAATGTTGAGCATATATCGTGTTCTACTTTCATTAATACATATAACGGTATACAATACATAATCATACGATATATCCAGGTGATTTTGAGTTTATAGATACCACAGAGTCTGACACACCTGTTTCATATTTGGATATTTTACTTGAAAAAGACGTTAATAGTAATCTAACGACCAAGCTCTATGATAATGATGTGATGACTTTAACATTACAATCGTCAACTTCCCTTACTAATGCAGCAGTATATCTTCTCTGGTCGATACAATCACTTTGTCAACAAATACAATTTATCATTGAGTCAAATGCCGACTGGTCGTTTTTCAGTTAACTGTTAGTCCATGATTTATACATTGAATTGACGAAGGATTTTTCGTTATTTTCGTGACAAGGAGTACACGGTGGATGTTACCGGTAGGGGTTAGAGTTAGGGTTAGGGGGTTTAAAACCTCCTATTATTACATTTATTGGTAGGCTTAACACCCCTTGCATAACAAATTAGGACTAAAATGAATACTTTTTCGGCACTATTTGAAATTTCTTTGTATTAATATTTGACAAAAAATAATGATTTAATAAAGAATTTTTTTCGGAAGTAATAGGTAGTAGGGAAATATTATTCTTTTTTGAGTATTGTACTTTTTTGAAAAAAATAAAGTAAGACCATATTTGGCATGAATTTTTCATAGAGGGTTCTTTCAGGTTTAATTCATACTCTGGTCACCTTATTTCGTGGTTTGACTAAACGATGAAAACATTGGAAATTTGAAATAATGGAGAGTGTTATCTCTG